>NC_090447.1:739329908-739617408 GCF_031143425.1 Pleurodeles waltl | reverse complement strand
GCAGGGTTTTATATACGTCGGAAGGGATTCTGTCGGGTCCAGGGGCTTTGTCAGAGGGGCAGTCTTGAATGGCCTGTAAAACGTCAGTCACTTCTATAGAGTTACTAAAGGCTGCAGCTAAAGCGATGTCAAGCCCATCGGTGGAACCATTAACTACTTTCTGAAGGGTGTGATCCTCAATTTTAAAAGTTTTAGAGAAATATTTCACCCACGCTTGGACTGGGATAACAGTGCCTATTATGCGTTATCCTTGCCGGGAAATGGGATGGAGTTAACCACCTGCCAAAAAGCCTTTATATCTTTGTTATTACCAGCTTCGATTAGCTAAGCCCAGGCCTTCTCCCTCAGTTCTTTCTTCCAGGCAACAAGGGTATCCTTACATACCTTTCTTGCCAATCTAATAGTGGTCTGGTTGTAGGGGGGCATGCTAATGGCCTTCTTTATGACTTTGTGGGCAGACGTACATGCATGATTGAACCAACGAGGGTTCCTATCTAGTGACTACAGTCACTCTCTGTAACTTATCCGACATGTAGCTTGTTAAGGCAGAAAATGCCTCAATAACTATATGCGCAGGGGAGTTTTACCCCAAAGCATCATGACCTATCATCAAGTCTCCAAGAAAGCTACATTTATCAATATTTTCCCACTTGATGGTGAGGCCTTTCTGTCCATTGAGACTCAGCTCTGGCTGCCGGACCTTGGCACCAAAACCCTTATCCAAGCCCATCCAGGTTTCCAAGATTAGGGGGATTATGATCACTCACACAAGTTAGCATCACACTAAACTTCCCTACAAAGCGAGTTAAATCTTTTGAGTAAGCTATAAATATAATTGTAGACTGAGCACTTCCTCCTAAATACACAGGAACCTCCTTAACCTTCAGGGGATGGAAAGATCATAGAGTTGGCAACAATCATTCTGTTGGGTGCATTACCATAGTTAGTGTTTTTAAAATGCTGAATAGGACAATCATGCACATCAGACATCCCCCAAGAATCAAAAAATTCAGGTTCACACAAATGAACATTAAAATCTCCTACCCAGATAATCACAAGTTCCTCCTTACTTTTGTTCCGTAGCTTGTGCGCCCTGGTCTCAAGACCATCAATTACACTGGTAACTAATGAATCAAAATGTTGCAATAATTCAACATGACGTCATATAATCTGGTTAATTTGAGAAGAACCAAGTAATGTGGTGTTACATCAACAACACATACAACTACCCAGCTTAAAAGTACGGACATAAACGTAACCAAACCCCTCTTAGCTCTTCATGATGATGATTTGACTGCTGGGGCACAATAGGTGGTGAAACCGTTAATATGAGGAGGGTCTAATAGTCAGGTCTCTTGACGGCAGGTATAAGAGTATTGACCCACAAACCTTGACCAATCTGGGTTTACTAACTTAGCCTTGAGCCCTGCCACATTCCAGGAAATGATCCCAGGGAGCTACAATAGAAGAAATGTTTACTTTTTTGGAGGGCTCCAAGTCAGAAATAGGAGTCAAATCAGGCACCAGCTCGCCACAGAATACATTTCCCTAGACTGACAGTCAGTCCATTTGCTCCAGAGTGTTCAAAGTCTCAAAACTATTTTATAGTGGCAAGGGGCAATCAAAAGGCTTCGGCTGAGAAAGGCTATGCACCTTCTGCTTATCTGACCAATTGGAGCCAATATGTTGGGGCTGGCAAGGAATACCATTAAAGTATGCCAGCCACTGTACTCTGATAGACATCAGATCGAGAGCTGGTAACGAGAAGCGGTGAAGCAAAGTACTAATTAATTGTGGATTTCTAAAATTGATGACTATACAGTCCCCTGGTGAAACTTTACCTGTTGAAACAATCCCTGAGAGCCTTCTCACAGTTAGAATTTCTCTGGACAGATCTGAGCTCCATTCTGAATGCTTCCTCACCCAATGCACAACCTTATTTAACAGTGAGGTGGGGGACTCAGGGTGCTAGGGATCCAGCCTAGGAACCTTCTCCAGGATTATAATATATGGGCAAATGCCAAAGGGATCCAAGGATATGGGGCTAAGGTATTTGAAATCTAAGAGGAAATAGCCTGCCTGGGGACCTTACGGACAAGGCCTCCTCACATTCGATCCTCTGCTGGTGAATAATTTTTTTATTACAGCCTGTAGATGCAGAAGTAAGGATTTCGGAGATAGCTCCCTGCATAATGTTTACTCCCCCTTTGTGATTCGGGGGTGGGGCAATTAACGTCGGGGATGTGTCAACTCAGTGGTTTTAGATACTGGTCTATCCCCTAATAGCGATAACAGGTCTGCTGTTTTCCCTGCAGCCAGGAGTGCATTAACCTTCCTTTTCAGGGGACTCCACTTTTTTTTTTTTTTTTTTTTAAAGAACCAAGGAGCACATTTGCCTAATATCCCTGAAATAATTATCAACTAGGCTAAGTTTGTCATATGGTAGAACAGGTGGTTTCTTATTAGCAGTATGTTCACATGAGACCTTCTTAGATGCCTTTGTTTGTGCTTTTCTCTTGCCTACCTTTGTACCTGTTAGATCCTCACGGGCAAAAGTAATAAGATTTGGACTAGGCAACACTGAACTGAGAGGGGGGCTTACCATATAGGGGGGCCCAATTGCCTACTGTTTTTTAGGGGAGGAGGTCAGTAAATCTAAGAGAAATGGCTCAATCAGTAGTTCCTGTTCCAGCGCAAAACGTGGGTTCCTGGATTTATCAGTGACTTCCTTTGCGGGAGGTGCCACCTCTTTGTCCTCTCTTTGTTCGAGCATCTTTATGGTTGAGTCCACACTAGCTTCCACCCTCCCAATCTCAGACTCAATTGCCCTCATTATAGAAGTTAGATAACTAGTTATTAAGTTTAGGCCAGAATTCCCAGTCAATGTGTCTGCCACGGTGCGAGTGCCTTTTCGCTTCCCCATCAGGCCTCTTGTAGGTCAAGTGGAGCCTAACTTTAAGCTAAGTATAACAGAACAAAACTGCAGGCTGTGATATCAACATAGGCCAAACCAAATGTCCAATGCAAGGGATGGGTCCCGGGCACAGCTGTGCTGACAGGCCCAGACTGGCCAGCTCTTTGTCTGGGCACGCCCAGGCATGTTCCACACAGTGGGGGAGATGATCTGAACAAATGCGCCTCTGGGCGCCAGAAAAGTAGCGAGAGCGGCCTCCTGCCGTATGCGGTCCCGGGAAGTGTGTTCCTGGAGCCCCCGGCCCTTAGAATGGTGGTCTGAGCGTCCCACACAGCATGGGAGATTATCTGAATAAATGCACCTCTGGCACGAGAGAAGCAGTGAGAGGGGCCTCTTGCCGTGGGTGGTCCCGGGAAGTGCGGTCCTGGAGCTAACTGCCCTTAGAAAGGCAGTCTGAGCATCCCCATTTATTACTTCACTCATGACATGTTCAATGACAGCATTGATAACATCACTGATGACATTTGAAATTACATCATTTACAACATTACTATGCATGGCGAGGGTGTGAGTTGATTTATGGCATGAGTTATACTTACAAGAACTGGTGAATTTTAGTGGTTTTTATTGTTTAAAATGACACATTTTAACTGACACTGTCACCTAATATGTCACTTTAACCTAGACAGATAGGCAGACTGCACAAACAAGCTTCATGATTTCACAGATAAGCTTCATGATCTACTATTTGCGAAAGGATGCACGGATTAGTACTACAGGTAAAATTGAATATTGGGTCTGTGTGTACCTTGCTACAATACCTTCCAGTAAGAAATGCTCATAGAACCATCATATCCCTTGAATGATACCATCACTGACGTGATCAGTTAAGTCGTATATGATGTAATTGATCATGTCACCAGTGATGTGATAAACGATGTCATTTAACATGTCATAAATGATTTTATATATAAGGTCATAGCAGGAGATGACAAAGGCTCCGGTTATAGGTAGCTCAGTCAACTATAACTGGTAAATTGCAGTGATTTTTTAATTTCTTTTAAACATTACATTTTATATTTTTTTAAAAGACAAATAACTAACTACCCCACTTTCCTGTAGAAGTGTGATTGAGGTTGAGAGTCCGTTGTCTCTGTCCTTGCGCCTGCTGCACACGCAGGGGCGGACAAGGCACCTCTCCCGGATCGCAGAGGTGCTGAGGCTAGTGCCATTGGCAGAGCCTGGCACACGGTGCGTTGAGGGAAGCAGAGGCACTGCATATTCTGTGGGCTGCGACTGTTGCCCCATACTGCCCCGGCCTGGGAGAAGACTGAACACACCCTCCAGGAGGAAGTGTGCAGCACAGGGTGAAGAGGACACCTTATGCCAACTTAGGAGGTGAGCCCCCTCTGAGCCACCACGCACATTTTCAAGAGCACTGCGTACCCCCCAAATGGTCTTAGGGCAGGAGGAAGGAGCATAGCAGAGAGGGCAGTACAAGGCACTCCCTGTCAAGAGGTAGGATTTGGACAAGGGGCAACAAGTCTGTTCCCTCCGACATATTTTTGTTTATAAAGTGCCCCAAAGTGCTGGGTGTGCCCGATGCCTGGGGACTACGGCCGGTGCGTGAGGGGCACCTATCTCTTGTGGGGAGACTGACTGCCACCATTTTGGTTTCTGCTTATCGCCCCCTTAAAAACGCAGTGAAAGGAAGGCGGCTTGTCTATGCGCACATCTTACGGAACATTACACACATATATTGGGACAGTTTAGACTTTTTCACCCTTAAGAGCATGAATATACAAGCAGTAATCAGAACACGAATTACCAAAAAAACAGCCTTTATTAGCACAACAATAAGCGGCAGGAGCAAGCTTCAGTGTCTCCCTCAGACAAGAAGTGCCAGGAAAAAGAAATCGGTGTGGCGAGGCTGCCGAGCACCCTCTATCATTCAACTTGGGATGCCCGTCAGTTACTATAGGGTGAGGGTACTCCTCACACATTACTAGTGAGAACTGTGTTCTACTCTGCGGGAAACAACCTCACTTCAACCTTTGTTTTTTTCAATCTGTGTGTGTGTATATAGATTATATAGTCACTGAAAAAAACAAAGGTTACATGAACAATATAGTTAGGAAATCGTATTGAAAAAACCTTACAAATTAACTAACAAAGGCTACAGGTTAGATTCCGATTTTACACACACAAAACCATAGAAATTCAGCAGTTATAGTTATACATATCTCAAGAAACTATAACTCGTGCCCTAAGGTAACTATAACGTGAACCCCTGCCATGGATTGTTTTCTCATTTATAATTTTATTGCAAATGTTGCAGTGATATTATCGGTGATGTCATCGAAAATGTCACAACTGAGGTAATATGTAGGGTAATTAGCAGCGAATGACGAGGGCTCAAGCTATATTTGGATTTTGGAGGCAAGTCTTTTGGGTGTATTAGTACTGTGTGTATTTCAATGGAGTCCTTTTTCACAGTAATGTTGTTTGTTGTTGATTTTTTGTAGGTTATGCAGTTGGTAGATTAGGTCAAACCTAATTTGTCATTGCTTTTGAAGATTTTATTTCTCTTTTTATATTATTTGTATTGTGTGCTTTTCATTGCACTGCTACCAGTAGAGAAGTCTGAGTTTTTTTTTTTTTTGTTTTTTTTTCACACAGTATCAGTGCGTCACCTAAAAGTTTTTCAGCGTGGTTTTTTAGGTTTTCCCTTTCCATTGTTTTGCTCACAGCTTTCAAAAATGGATTCTGGCAATGTGTCTGCTGCTGCAGCATTGGAGCCGATACCGGGATCCAGTTTAGAACTAGAGTTGATTCACGATTTAGACATTGACATTGCATCAGATGATGAGGGTGGAGATATCTAAGGCAGTGATTTCTCTGCCAGAGAGGAATTGCCAGAAGAATCTTATTTCTCTGATGATGGCAACACATCTGTTGTTGCTGAGTCAAGGTCCTTTACGGTTGAGCAGGAAGTGGGAGTTATACTGCTAACGGGACCCACAGTCTCTCAAACTTGTGCCTGCTTTAGCAAGGGTGGAGGAGGAACTGATGTGGGTTGCTGCAGATGGAATTTAATCTGTCCTACCTCCTTTTACCGGAGTTGCCCTCTACGCAGGATCAACGGCCAAGCTCAAGAAAAAACTCCAGCGCATCCAGAACGCCTCAGCACGTCTCATCCTAAACCTCCTTCGCCACGAACACATCTCTGCCCACCTCAGAGCCCTCCACTTCCCATCAACAAAAGGATTGCCTTCAAAATCCTAATCCACGCTCACAAAGCCCTCCACGACACCGGACCGGCCTACCTCAACGATCAACTTAACTTCCACAACCCGACACGCCAACTCCGCTCTGCTGACCTCGCCCTCACAACAGTCCCTCGCATTCACAGTACCACAACCGGTGGCAGATCCTTCTCCCACCTCGTCGCCAAAACCTGGAACTCCCTCCCCACCAACCTACGCAAGACCCAGGACCTCCTGACCTTCAGGAAGCGCCTCAAGACCTGGCTCTTCAAGCAGTAGCACCCCCCCACCCCAGCACCTTGAGACCCTTCCAGGTGAGTAGCGCGCTCAACAAATTAATTGATTTATTGAAAGTTGTTCTACAGACATAGACAATTTCAACTTAATTGATTATTTTAATCTCTTTGTAGATGGTGGATTTCTTGGTAGGATGGTCGTTCAAACGAACCTCTGTGCCGAACCACATTTGATGCCGCAGCAGGACAGGATTCAGCCACATTCATGAATGCACCAGTGGACATTAAACAATGTTGAAAATTTAGGAACTTTTGGTGTCTGATGGCCATTATTTACAAGCCAACAGTGTCTTCTTACTATGTGTGCACAGCATTGTTCTCTGCTGCCATAGGTAGAGATTGTGTTTGCTTCTGCAGAGGAAAATGTGTTTTTAACTAAAGAGGTCTGAAAGGGCTTCTGTGTAAAAAAAAAAAAAAAAAAAAAAAAAAAAAAAAAATGCTTGCAAGCTAAACCACATATCACACCACCCTAGACTTCCCTGGGTGTCTAGTTTTCAGAAATATCTTGGTTTTGTAGATTTCACAGGGTGCGTGACAAACACAGGCCCAGAAACCACAGCTCCCTGCAGTGTAAAAAATAAATTAAAAAAATTAAGGTTGAGTTTGGGTGGAAATTTTTTGAATTTTGGGCTTTTTCTGTTGCAGGCGCTAGGCCTAACCACACAAGTAGGGTATTATTTTTATCGACAGACGTGTGGGAAAGCTGTGTGGTAGAAAATTTGAGAATCCCCACAGATCATGGAACAATTCCTCACAGATATGTGTACATTGCAGAAACATATCTATACTTCATACCAATTTTTAGTTCGCTAAATTTTACCATGTTAACTTCTGTATAGTTGTACATATTGAAAAGTTTGTATGGCGTAGCTCAGTTGTTGGCTGTGGGTAGTGTGTGTCTTTTGGAGGACCTACGAACCCGATATATCCCAGTGACTAGAAGGGTCTATCGAACATAGAGGTATACTGCTTTTGTGAATTGGTCATAGTGACAAAATTTACAGATGAACAAGTTGTCACACCTAGCTGTTTTTTCATACTCTTTTCTTTTTTTTCCATTTCAACATTTTATTTCTTTGGGAAAACCTCGAAGGATTAGCATCCCTTACTGAATTCAGTATTGTATCTACTTTTCAGAAATGTATAGATTTACAGGATCACCTATGGTTTCAAACCCGTTTCCACCCCAATATGCAAGTAGGTTCAAACCACAGCAATTGGAAAAAATGGACTACCTTTTACAAAAATGCTAAAATGGTGGTAAAAATGTGTTTGATTGTTCCTGCATGCTGTGAAGATGGTGATCCTAGCACAGCAAACCTTTAGTTGATGCAGTTTTTAGAAAAAAATGCCTTCTTGCACAGTAAATTTTTCTAATTTCTTCCCACAAAAAACAGCATTCAGCTTTCTGGGTTCCCGCCAGGAAAATCTACAAACCCTGGGGACCTTTATATTCCCTAAGATGTTGGGAAAATTATGCAAATTTGGCATGGATACCTTTTGCGGAAAGAAAATATGAAGGTTTGAACACGAGCTACCCCAAAAATTCAAAATAGGGCTTGGTACCTGGGGGAAAAACCCTAGGAGTCAAGTGGCTAATTCTGGGAAATGGTAATAGATGCAACTCTGAAAACAAGCACTGGCAAAGCCAGTAGGTATGGCCTTTGCAAGCTGATGCTAAGGTTATTTTTTTGTAGTTTCATTGAAAGTGTACGCCACAAAAATAAACACGAAAAAGAAATCCAGCAGACAACATTTCAGCTGTAGGCTTGCAACAACATTTAAAAAAAAAAAAAAAAACAATAACCATTGCATCTAATTTTAAAAGTACAATACCAAGTAACCCTTCTTAGCACAGAGGTGTACTTAGAAGAGGTATAGATTCCCTTTTTACTTTCATTCCATTCCACAGGAAAAGATGATCCTTATTACCACAAACAAAAGCTAAAACTGTCCTTAATTTACTGGTAACTGAAAGCATGATTTAAGCATGCAAGGATGACAGATGAAAAAGGATAAAGATTGGAAAGTAAAAGCATTAGCACTGAACTGCTCTTCTTTTTAGGTGGATGTGCATGTGATAAGAAAATATGGTGTAATTCACAGTGAAACGGGGTCAATGCCCGAAGCGGGCTGACCACTGTATGATATGGTGGGTGGGAGCATAAGGAGTGTGACAAGTAAACAGTCGAATGGAGGTCTGACCTAAAGACCCAATGTATGTAAATGTGTACTTGTTGGCTGTAATTTTTTTGTTCATTAAATGAGGCAGGTGAGCTTTTAAAGCTGTCTCAAGGTCAAACCTGAAAATAAAATGACCAAAGATATTCAGGGATTTTTATTGTCAGCCATTCAATGGCCAATAAAAATGCATGCTGAGTGGACATTTCACTTTAACATTAACATCTTATAACAAAAAATGCTAGTTTAAAAATGGGTGACAGTCAATTATGTAAGTTATATGCGAGTACATTGTATATTTTGATTACAACAGAACTCGTGAAAAAAAACTACCATGTCTGGGCCACACTGTGAACTACTACAAAAGGTAGGGTTTTGCACATTAATTGTTTGATTTTATAAACCTTAGACAAGGTATACACAGTTAGGGTGCTAGATGAAGTACACAAGTACAGAACTGTGCTATTTTGAATGTGAATAGAAAGTCAGGTTAATCATGTTTTTATGCCTTTCAGACAGTTGTGTACAAAGACAGGGTTTATGGCTAATAGGTTATATGGTATCCAGGTTAGGACACAATTAATGGGGGTTCTAGGTAAATATTTCTGATATTGCTTTACAACAGTCCCATGTTTACTGCACCAAGGAGTCTCTGTTGAATTAATATTGATTGACCAGCACTACACTGCTGTTAATCCACAGGCCTCAGTTTTGAAGAGTAAAATCACCATGGTAAATATTATGAGGTTTGTATCTGAAAAGAAGCGACCTAGTGAAAAAACGTACGATCTGAGGCAAGCAAAGGTATTAAGGAACTACTAAAAGGATAATTAGAGAGTCTTAAACATTACATGTATTCCTAGTTTAAATGGTCATTGTTCGGGGTATCAGTCTACACATTACTGTCTACCATGTGGTGTTAAGGCATTGAGTAACAGCGGTTTAAAATGCAGATACCTTGCTGTAGTCTTGAGTATAGTGCTAAAGTTACAGAAATGCACATTTTGATAGAAGACATTAATTTAGAAACAATCATATAAAGCCTTATATTCTTCATCTATATAAAAGAAAGCAAAATGCAGTACCACGTATATATATGGGTGATTATTAAGACAGATTCTTCTACACTTAAGAGACATTGCTTACTTTGCTACATGATAGATACAAGTTAGATTTGTTAAATTATTGTGAGTGGTAGGTTCCTAAAGTTCCTGTCCCTGAGGGCATCTAAAGCACGCATATTTCATTTCAATGGGTTACACACAACTCATGAAGTTGTAGTCAAATCACTATCCATATGGACGTATATTGCAAAGTGCATGCAAAACATAATCTGAACTTGCTATTTGAATGCCCAGTGAAGATGTTCTCAAAGATTTTGTTGAAATCATAATGGTGGGAAAAAGAGATATGCCTTGTTCATGAGAAGCAATGAAGATTCAATTGGGGTATTCGCTGACCGACCACGTACACTGAAATAAGTAAATGGAGGGTTGCAGTAAAAGGGTAAATGGGGAAAGAGGTGTGTTCATATGCTAAAAAGCAGCAGTTTGATGAGATCAATAGAATTACCGAGATAAGACTTACAAGAGTAGGGGATAAATGGTCAATTGTTAAGCAAAATAATCCAATTAGAAATTTGAATCTAACACCTTGTTAAAAAATAAAATATTTTCACTCTTTCAAAGATGATTGACTGTTAATTGCTCAACCTGTGATGTGTGCTTGTACATTTGCTGTTTGGGTTATTGTACAAACAGTCTTGTTCATTGATATTTCCTAGTGTTTAAACAACCAGGTTTCTTTCTTTTGTAAGTGGACCTGAATAAAATGATTCAAAAGGCTGCCCCATAAGCTTAGTGAGTACCAAGTTAAGATTCCAGGAAGGCACTGTAGGTGATCTTGGTGGTATTAACTTTTTTTACCCCTTCCATAAAATCTTTTCGACAGGGATTCTTAAAAGAGAAGGCCTTTGTCTGTCCGAGAGATAGGCTGCAATCGCTGCTAGATGTAACCTTATAGAAGTATAGGCCAAGTTTGCTGTCTGCAAGTGTACAAGATACAAAATAATATTTTGCACAGACACCTGCAAAGGGTCCCACGTTTTAGAGATGCAAAAGTGAACAAAGCTTTTCCACTTTGTCGCATTGCATGCTTTTGTGGTTGGTCTGCGTTTATCTTTAATGCTGAGGTAGATTCAGATATCCGAATTCTTTGACTTAAGGAGCCAAATTGCAGGATTCAACTCCTTGGGGTTTGGGTGCCCAACGTACCCCTCGTTCTGAGTGAGAAGGTTTGGGCTGATGGGCAGCATCTTGTGAGGTACTTTTGATAGATCCACTAGAGTGGTGAACTATAGTTGTCTTGCCCATGTGAGTGCCACTAGAATCAATGTGTGTGTCGTTTGTCTGAGTTTCTGAACCACATACATAAGGAGACGAAGAGGAGGAAAAGCGTAGGCAAATATTCCTGACCAGTTCCATCCTTAAAGCATTGTCCTGAGACTTAAGGGGTGGGGACCTAGAGACAAGGTTTGGGCATTTCGCATTTTCCTTTGCTGTGAACAGATCTACATCTGGAGGTCCCCATTTTTTAAATTAAGGATTCTGGACTCTGGGGTGGAGTTCCCATTCGTGGACTTGTTGCCGCATCTGCTGAGGAGGTCAGCAAAGTTATTTTGTGAAACTGAAAGGTGTTCCGCTTGCAGGTAGATGATGTGCTGAAAAGCCCAACGCCAAACTGTCCGTACAAGGTAAGACAGCTGCAATGAGCCGCCCCGTATTTGTAGGTAGAACATGGCTCTCATGTTGTCCGTACGAACAATAACTACTTTGTTGACCAGATGCTTCACAAATGCCTTGAGTGCTAGATGAACAGTTAGCAGTTCTTGATAGTTGATATGCATCATTATTTGTGTCTGATCCCAAAGACCCTGTATTGTGAGGTTTTGGAAATGAGCACTCCATCCCATTTGGGAAGCGTCCCCTGTGAGAATGGCTTGTGGAACAGGGTCCAGGAATGGCCATTCTTTCAAAAGATTGGTCTTGTTGCGCCACTGCAGAGAGCAAAAGGTGCGGTTGTCTATTAACGCTAGATCCTCCAAGTGACCCTGTGCATGAGACCACTGGTGTGATAGACATTCTTGCAATGGGCGCATGTGAAAACGTGCGTGTGGCACTATTGCAATGCAAGATGCCATAATTCCCAGAAGTTTCATTATTAGCTTCACTGGAACCTGTATATTGGGGCTAAAGTGAAGATCTTATACTTGAAAATTCTGAATTCTTTGTAAATTTGCATAAGCTATGCCAAGCTATGTATTGATTACTGCCCCAAGGTAGGGCTGTACCTGAAGTGGGGACAGATGCGATTTCTGAAAACTGATTGTGAACCCTAACCTGTGCAGCAAGTCTATTGTGGTTTGAATATGGTTGAGACACCGATTGTGAGAGCTGGCTTTGATAAGCAGTCGTCTACATAAGGGTAGACATGAATCTTCTGTCTGCGTAGGTGGGCTGCTGCCATTGCGAGACACTTTGTCAACACTCTTGGTGCTGTGGTGATCCCGAATGGTAGCACTTTGAATTGATAGTGCTGACCTTGTATGACAAATCTAAGAAACTTGCGATGAGCTGGGTGAATAGGAACGTGAAAGTAAGTGTCTTTTAGATCTAGTGCTGATAGGAAATCGCCTTTCTGAACCAGGGGTAACACATCTTGAAGCGTGATCATGTGAAAATGTTCCGATTTTAGGTAATGATTTAAGGGTCTGAGATCCAGAATAGGTGTTAGGGAGCCATCCTTCTTGGGGATAAGAAAAAAAAGGGAACACACTCCTGTTCCTTGATGCTGAATAGGAACCAGTGCTATTGCTCCTTTTGCAAGCAGTGATTGGCCCACCTCACTGAGGAGGGTGATGTGATTTTGTGAAAGATTGTGAGTGCAAGGTGGAATATTTGGTGGAATGGAACTGAGCTCCAGACAATAACCAAGTTGGATAATATCCAACACCCACTGATCTGTTGTGATGTGCTGCCAGTGTTGATAAAATAACTGAAGGTGCCCTCCTACCGGTGTCTGGTGTTAGGAGGGGAACCAAAGTAGGTCACTTTTTAGAGGCAGTGGTAGATGCTCAAGGAGAAGCTGTTTTGTCTCAACCTTTAGCACTGTTTCCACCATAGGAGCCTCTAATAAAACCTCTGTGAGAGGAAGTATGTGTCTAACCTCTATTGTATGTGGTGGATGATTTGGCTGAGCAAGGTTTAAAAATCGTTTTGTATTGTGGCCTACGAAAACTCCCTTGCGAATTGGGAAGTTGGAGCACACCTATAGATTTTGCCACCTCATTATCCTTCTTCATTTTCTCTAGGGCATGACCGACTTGGGGCCTGAAGAGGTGCTGTTTGCCAAAGAGACATTTTAAATTGTTTGCTGCACTTGTTTAAAACCAGAGGTACGTAGCCATGCAAGTCTGCGTAGTAGAACACTAGTGTTGATACCTTTGGCTGCGGTATCAGCTGAATATAATGCACAGTGTATGGAGCTATTTGATATAAGCTGCCCCTCATTAACAATTTCTTGCTCCCTCTTTCTATGTTCCTCTGAGAGGTTTTGGAAAAATTGCTCCATTTCGTCCCAGTGGGCCCTTTCGTACCCTGCTAGGAGTCCCTGTATAGGAGTGATTCTCCAGTGCTTTGCTGCTTAAGCAGACACATGCTTGCCAAGGTCATCATTGAGTTTAGACTCCTTGTCGGGAGGAGGTGCATCTTGTGCGGCTTGGAAGTTGACTCTTATCCCAGTAATGGTTAAGACTACAGAGTCTGCTGAGATCTGACTCTTAATATACACAGGGCCTAAGGGGGAGGCCTTGTATTTCTTAACCACCCTCGGAGTAATAACCAGAGCCCAACTAGATCTTTAAAAATATCATCTGCATGTCTAAGGATTCCCTCAAGTATTTGGAGATGCTGAGTATTCTTATGAGACGATGTAGGTGTCTCAAAGAGGAAATCTTCCTCTCTAGGGTCATTATGCAGTGCTACCTGATGGTACACTGTAGCCTTCCTCAATAGTTCCTGGAAAGAGGTAGTGTCATCAGGCAGTGAAGGCCCAGCAGGGTATACCTCAATATCTATATCTGTGTATGTATCATCATCATTTTTACACACCAGGGATCTATGTCTGTGTGGAACTGGTCTAAGTTATCTCCAGTATCCTGTGTAATGTGTGGGCAATGAGGTGACACTTGTGGTGAAAACTCCAAGAGATCACTATGCAACTGTGGTGGAGATGGAGACCGTGGTGGAGGAGTGATGGTTGGTGGAGATTAAGACGACCTTTGAGCCTCTTGTATACCCTTCTCTGTCCTCTTCTGCTTGACTGGAGGTGCAGAATAGTCCAAGGCCTCCTCAAATGCAAGCTGTCCCTTAGAAGGAGTGGAGGTAGCAGTTTTTACCAACACCCTTCCTGTTTTAGGCTGACATGCAGTTGAGATTGCTTGCCTTGAAGCTGCTGCTTCATTTTATTGAGTATGGGCTCTGGTAGCGATTTCACTTCTGAGCACTTTTTAGACGTACGTTTTTTCAGTTACCGAGTGGATAGTTTCGGTGCCGAAATCGTCAGAGCCACGGTAAGCTGTCTTTTTGGTGCCAATAGAGACAGGACCAAATAGGAGGTGAAAGGTTTCTGCGTTGAGTGGGATGGCGTTCGGCTCGGAGTGGAAGCTACCGTTTTCGGCTTAGGTTTCGGTGCAGAGTCCAAGGGCGGGTCATCCATAAAGGTTTTCCGATGCCTGCCATGGCTGGAATGTGGTGACAGCTCGAGAGTTTTAGCTTCCAAAATGGTTTGTTTTTTGGTCAAAACAGGGGGTGATTTAATCACAGTTTCTTGACCCGTGGGACCCTTTCTGCATCTCCAGTGTGATTTTAGTTTTGCAGTCTGAATCTTGGACGGAGAAAGCTTCCTCCTCTGCAGCTGAGGCCTCATGGATCTCCTGCTCCGGCTCTGTTTCCAACATGGTGTCCTCGATACTGAAAATGTTGGACGTCTGCTCTATCCTCTTGGTGCTCTGGCGACAAACAGAGGTTACAGACCTGATGTTGGTTGGTCCGAGGAAATT
This sequence comes from Pleurodeles waltl, assembly GCF_031143425.1. Lineage (NCBI taxonomy): Eukaryota > Metazoa > Chordata > Amphibia > Caudata > Salamandridae > Pleurodeles > Pleurodeles waltl. The sequence continues at coordinate 739,602,633 of NC_090447.1, read as the reverse complement.
TGGAATGACACATCAAACAGAAATGGAAGGGTGTCCGTTCCATCAGTCTTTCATTCTCCAAAGATGTAGTGTGAAGAAAATGTGCGCCAAAAGGTCCAGAGTCAAAAATTCGAGTCCCACGAAGATTTCTTCAGTCCTGGATCGAAATGGATAAAGAATAACACGATCAGAAACAATACCAACGGGGTTTAAAAGGGTCTCCTGAACGGAAGAGACTTATTACGGTCTCGAACCGGAGCGTCAAAGAAACACACCCAGACCCGACAGCGGAAAAAAACAATCTCAAGATGGAGTCCGGGACCATGTGCATTACAAGCAAGAGGAGGAGTCTCTACACCTTGTGGCTCGAAAGACTTTCGGACAAAAACAACTTCTAACCTTCCAGAACCAACACTAGGTGGCGGAAGAATGTAGAGCATGTGTATCTACAGCCACACATGACATCAAACATTATTGTTTCTACTTTTATTTAGCTACTAAAAAAATTGTAACATTTGAGAAAAGAGTTTTAACAAAGGCACAGAAGAAATCAATTAATTTGTGTGTTATATTTTTTTTATATGTTTGTAATTAATTGGTACAGATGATTATCAGTTGTTCATTCTGTGAGGCATCTGTATAGATGCTGTATACAATGATGGATTTGCATGTGCTAAGTGCCATTGTGGCACATCTCTCATTGTGGACTGCTCTGCAGTTGTGGTAGCTGTTCTGCTCCTCACCACCCCCCCAATCCTCACCTCTACATCCTTAACACACTTCCAATTGTCATATTCACATTTCCTGGCCATCTGTACTCTCCGCACATTTGCTGTTTCACTGCTGTCAGCAAAGTCACACCATCAGTTCCTCCAACTATCCAACCTGGCACAGATTTACAATCAGGCTTTCTTCCCCAGAATAGTTTGAAAGCAGTTTTCTTTTGGTCCAATGGGGGAAATAAACAATAAGCCTAAATTTTAATCCATAACTCGTCCTTCCATTAAAACCAGATGCTCTGGTCAGCTGGATATCCTCTTTGATTATCCTACTGAACCTTCCTACCACCCAGATAGTGTGCTTCCATACCTTGGAGTAGTTCTTTAAAAGTTTATTTGATGTCAAATGTGAGCTTCTCAACGGCTGCACAAAAAGAATGGAGGGGGAGTAATGTAATGCATGTCCACAGGCGGTGTTACCAACTATAATGTAATGTAGGGTCCTGCCTCCCAGCACCACACTCAAATAGCAACCACTGGAAATTCAATGGATGGCCACTTGAAGAATGCAACTCTGTATGGGGATCCCAAACGTCCAACTCCTCAAACAGGGTCAGCTGACGCAGAAAGATGACTTTATCCAGAGAATGGAGAAAATGTCATAAAACACACAAAAACACAAGAACTCCACAGCATGGACCATAAAACATTTAGAGTGAAGTTAGACTAGGCAAAGAAGTCAAAAGGTGTGCCTATCACCGACAACCATAAACTTCATTGAAGGACAGAATGGTTGAGGTAGAGTAACTCCAAATAAATGGGGTGCCTATCATTGATAGGTCAATACAGCAGTCATCCTTTCTTGCTATCATTGCTGACTCGCACAAGTCAAGAATGAACTACAGTTTCAAAGTGAGATTAGCGGGGCAAAAACAGGGACATAAACACAGACAGTCATGCTCACACTGATAACTGACTACAGTGCAGGACTGCTTGTTCAATCTCACTCTCTAGAGAGATCTGCAGTCAGGATCATTCGGCAGACCAATGAACGTTTTAATCGTGATTGTCACTGACAGGCCGCTACTGCATATGTTCACCTGAGTTGGAGCAGCTTCAGATTGAGCAAAAATCAACAGCTCTTTATGCTGTCATCTGTGTTGAACACATCCACTCAGCCTGGCTGCAGCGTTGACCTTCTAGCAAAAGCCAAGTATGTTTTATGACACTGTCCGTTCAGACCACGCCCACTTGGTCGGGCAGCAACTGCATCCTTTTTCCTTTTCCACAGCAGCTTGGTACCCTCCACATCATCTACTTGTTCTTCTGGAATGCACTGGTCAATGTTGCGTTCCAGAACAGCTGTTGCAGGCCGATTACGCCACCCACTCCAAAACTGCACACCATGCCCACTTAAAACAACTGAGACCTGCAGCCCGATTGTTGTATCTTTTTGCTCTTCAACAACCTCCTAACACAAGCCCTACGTCATCAGTCACACCTCTAACTTTGCGGTCTTGCCTACCACTCGCCAGCTCCTTGCACGCTGAGATACCTCAAGACACCAGTGAATCCGTTCAGCGTTAGTATAAACAAGAACCCTTCAAGCGCTTGTTAAGAATGACAGACAACCAACGAAGGAAGAACAAAGGTAGGTTTACTCACACCTCATACACCTCCTAGCCTCCAACAGGCACAATGGAATCATCACCCTCAAACCCCCTTTGTTGCAGTATACAATGGAATCCCAGAACTGCAATGTTCTCATTTGTGGTTCTGTGGGAATTTCGATCAGTAAAAAGAATCAATTACCAACCCAAACTCACTACATAAAGCAGCTCATCCTCTAGGAGGTCACTGAGACTTTATTTCAAACATAAGAAGTGGGTCTTCAATCAGGCAATCAATTAACTTTAGCTAGTTGTTGAGATGGTAAAGCCCCCTTCATGGTGTACAGTTTTGTTCCCCTGCTTTGCATGGCTGAGTATCTGGTAATCTGTGTTTATTATGGTCGAGCCTGAGAGTGCATGCACTAGCGCATGCGCCTCGCTTGCAAGACTCTGTTGTGTTCAGTAACGGGCTTGGAGCCCACCTGACGCTCACCAGTTGTTGGTGTGCGTGGCACTCTTCTTTACAGTCTCATAATTCGTCAAGGCACACATGGCATAATTTCAGTTTCTCTGTGTGGAGCAGGGATCAAGTACTAATTGATGCAACTTAATTAGTTCCTGTCTGCTGCTCTTGACGTCCTGTGTTTTTTTTTTTTTTTTTTTTTACTTTGGGTGCCCCGCAAACAGAAGGCTTGTGTCTAGCAAAAACGTGCCCAGCAGAACAAACAAAATCGCAAACTTTTATTTTTTAAAGATATCTTTCTATTGTTTTGCCAAGTTCTCTTTTCTCAGTTTCGTATGATTTCTTTTGTTTTTGCCTGTGGGTGTTGCTTCCAAAAGAAGACAATTAACTAGTTTGAAATATGCCAGACCTATTGCATTGCAACTGCTTGTTTACTTTTGGCTGTAGGCTCACACTAACCTAGGTCCGTTCTTTGACATAAGTGAGGTCCTGGACCAGTCCTGTGATATAGAGGGGGTTACCCAGCCAGTCCTCATTTAGTGACCTTGGACTACAGTCCCTGAAGTGGGTTTGGCATGTAGACCAGTGGTGGTAGTGTACAGTGTTTTGTGACTCAATTGACAACAGACCTTCTGTACCCGTCTCCCTACTATCCCACTTGTGAAAAGTTCTGCTTCTATGCACTAACCCAGATACTAGCACTGACATCCGGAGTGTGTGTGTATGGTGTGTGTGGTACATGCACTGTGTGTATAAGTGAGGTTCAGTAATGGAGGCCTGTGGGTTCTGTTGTGGAAGCCCATGGCTTATCCTCATGCACAAGACAGAGGCAAGGTTGTCTTCCCAAGTGTTTTGCTGAAATTTCTGAAGGTGGACGGGGAGACCCAGACACTGATGTGGGAACAAAGGGACAAGACTTCATTAGACAATTCAACTAGGCTTTTTGCTGAGAGGGGCTGCTAATTTGATTTCCTGTAGCACTGCCACCAGGTAGATGGTAGGGCTGAAGGGTGGGTCTGCAGTCTCTGTTGTTAAGGTGAAAGGGACCTCCTTGAGTGAGGCAAACCTTTTGCCCCATCCTTGACTGATCAATGCTCAGTGTGGCTGTTGATAGCCAGGCGCAAAAAATCTCTTTGTTCTTCAGTTGTAGGTGCTCCAGGTTGCAAACACCCTGATGTGAGAAGCTAGCTCTTGTTTGGAGCAGACTGTCCATTGGTATTACTCATACTCTAAGGTTGTTTAATCTCAGGATAAAGAAGACATGGAAAAGGAGCCAGAACACACACAAGGTAGTACAGCTTGTGGCTACTGCAATATTAGACTGATAGAGACTAGAAACCTACAGGCTTGAGTTGTTTCACATCAACTGAGCTAAAGATAGTGCTTCATAAAATTTCAAACTGCTAATTATTTTGCATCACACTTATTCAAAGGAGGGAGTTGAACTATAATTCTTCTAGAACAGCCATCAAACAGGGAAGCATCATGCTTAATTATGTTACAAGGACTATAGATAACATATCGTATAACAAGAACTTTCATAATCAGGACACACCAGACCCAAACATGTGCCGGTGGCATTCTTTAGGACCAGTGAACAGCCGAATCTTATCCATAGATATATTTAAAATACCAAGGCTAAATCTAGAAAAACCTTGAGTTATCCTCTTGTTGCTAAAATAATCTCAAGAGAAAGGGATGCTCAATTCACCACTGGCTGATGCCCTCAGGATAAAAGACCTCCATAAAGTGCCTCACTTAGGGTCCACTGGGTACTGTACCCCCCAACCAAAGAGTAGCAGGACTCACCTTGATGGGTTTGGGTCCCTTTATCCTATAAAAGGATTTCCCCCAAATTGGGATAATACAAATACTGCCCTATTGGGAGCTTACATATGCTCCACACACATCTAATTCTTTCCCCACAGAGCATCAAGTGTGATTTATTGGATTGTGAGCTTCAGAGGGTGCATATGATGGCCTGCCCAATCACTCCGCACCTGCTTATGAGAGGATCTGTAGAACAACCAGAACAGCCAGTTTGCTGAACTATGCTGCACAAGATATATTATACCATTATGCTTATAGCGAGAAGTATGCTACCAAAATTAGACTCAAATATGGTTCAATACTATTAGTTGCTTAAACAAATACATATTCCCGAAACATAGATTCACCAATTTACTTCACTTCTCGGACCACATTAGAAAATAATGAATATCATTTTTTCACCCTGCAATTATCATCCTACTTTACTAAGTAAGGGGATGTGTAAAGGTCTGGTCTACTAATGGCTTTTGAAATATTCCTAATATATTTAAGCCATGTGATCATATGGCCCCTATTGCATGACACAGTCAGCTATAATTTCTTGATGAAGGGCTGCATATTTTTTCCCCCTTACTTGATATCCAAAGCAGCAATGGTGCTAACTTAATTAGACTAGTTATCTCTCTTTTTTTTTTATCCAAAGCGACATGGAATGCCTAATAATCGCCTTGAGAAACCGCTAACCTCTACTTCCAATTTTGTAACATCACGATATCCCCAGATAACAGCCCAATAAATTAAACCAGGTAAGCCATTTGCCTTCATAAATTTCCAAGAGGGGTTGAATTTGTTTATTATCTCCGCTGCTGGCAAATAAAATCAAATAATGCACCCACCGAGCAGGTAAATCACAAAACATCTATGGGAAACACAGAGCAAACATGTGCTAAAGGCTATCACCCCTGAAGTATGGAAAATAATTTACCATCTGTATTGGCTTCCCCTTAATGCAGATGAAACCTGCTTTTTATTTTAGTTTGTGACCACGCATTTAGTTTTGGAGATATTAATCTCTAAATCAAAATCATCCATAAATTGCACAACATTTGTAATTAATCCTCTCAGCCCATTTGGGGTGCATGAAAGCAAAAACCCACTGTTGGCATACAATAGGGCTGGGGTTGAATTTGAATTAATAATGGGCATATCCTTCCCAGAGGAGATCAAGCAAGTGTTCAGGCCATTAATATACAATAAAAACAATACTGGTGCCAAGACACACCCTTGGCGTACACCTGAAGCCACAAAAAAGATTCAGAGAATTACATCCAACCGAAACCTGACTGAGGCAGAAACCATATAGTGCAATGACCTTAAAAAAATCTAATCCCTAACTAAACCAATCGGTTAAGGATATTCCATAGTTTATCTTGGTTCACCGTGTTGAAGGCAATACTGAAATCCAGTAGCATTAATCAATGTCTATGATCTGCTCGTGGTTGAGCACAATCTCAAGTCAATATTTATAAATGCAAAATATTTATATAATGAAGCAAACAGCAATCACTATTACCCCTGTGTTTTACTTCCTTATTCCAGCTGTGTTCTGGTGTTAGTACACACCTGTAATAGGCAAATGATTCTCCCAGTTGCTTTTTAATATTACAGGCAAACAGTTAGGCCACCCTGACCAATCCTTTCCAACGGCTGTCTTCACTCAGACAGCTTGAGGAGACCGGAACACAGTGGCATTGCAGAGCAACAGCACTACTTAAATCACAGTAATGCCATTTTTCTTGATACAACAAAAAGCCGTATATGGAGTTGTGTGAAAAGATATACAAACGGAGCGGAACAGGAGTAGGAGAATGAGATACCCCTTTTCCACACAAAATGAATGTTTCAGAAATGGGTCTCTATTTATGCTTCGCAGTATGGTTCTGGGAGGATAAAGTTCACTGTTAAAATGCAGTATGGAGCATATCACAAGTTTGAATACTGAATCAAACTTTCATCCTGGCACGGTTAGGAAATAGCATATTATTAAATTAAGTAAGTGTTACACCTTTTATTTAAACCACTTAGACACATTTTATGAAATAAAATACCCTGTACCTTTACGATAAGGATTCTGCAAACAGCCTCAAAGTTTTATGACCTTATGAAATTACTCTTCCTGCAGCCATGTGCCTCTATATGAGCATGCAACTTCTCTGTTACTTGCATTATCATTATAATGTACCATTGAGTTGGGTAACAATAAAACATCTGTTATTCAGCGCCAAGATGCCTGCGGGTGAACGTGCGCTTTACAAATACACATGTTATGTTATGTTATGTTAATGTACCATAGGGACTACTTTATTTCAGTTCGAACCTGACAGAAAAAAAGCTTGTGAATTTCCTTCTTCATTGACGCAACATGATCCTGCAAGCATTGACCAATGATTATCTTAGCATGACCTACCATGCACAAATCAAGAAGTTAACAAAACTATTTACACATAAGGATGAAGACATATTTGTAGTTTTTTAAAAAAATAGGCGTGCAGCAATCAAGCCGTTAAGGAACACTAACGAGGTTAGGTTTGGGGTTTCTAGCATCAATGAAAGTGACATACAGGGCCTTCAAAACACAGATAAAGCCATGATAACCAAAGGATAATTTTGTTAATATCGGTCTAAAATTTACTTTATCTTCAAGATCACCTGGCCTTGTGTTCTCTCCATTCTAGCAGTCTGTAATTGTGCAGTACCAATGCAATACTAAATTAGCCGATTATAGTTGAAGTGTTATCTAACTGGACAATATCCGAGGGATTTGGGTCAGCCAATTGCTTATAATTGGTTGGTTTTCTTGTCAATCTGATTTGCTTTCTTCCTATTCAATGGCTTTTCTTCCTTTTCTTACGGTGTTCCTCCCTTGATGAATAGCTTATTTATCATCCTTTTGACAGGATGACTTGTATCCTTCCACTTTTCACATTCAGGGAACTAGTTTTTTCTTTTGCTTTTAGCACTTCAAGGAAAATTATGTGTTAGTTTGCCATAACCCCTGTGTGCTGCATCCATCTTTGCCAACCCCTCCTCTCCGAGGCCCACCCCAGAGCTATTTTATTGCTTTCCTCGCCCCTTCCCTTCCTTTTATAAACCCCACCAACTAGGCTGCGACCCCTCAATCTGGTTGCCAGGGCATTTACTTGCTTCCTCCACTCCCTTCCAACTACTCAACAACTGCCTGTTATTTTTTTATTTTTCCCACTGTTTATGAGTCGAGCAGCTGCAATTTCCTAGCTGACTGCTTCTTTCTAACAACACCTTTTACTTTTTCATTTACTGTTGCAAGGGCATTCATCACCCGGGAACAGAAATTTTAAAAAATGGCTGCCATGTCTTGACATATGTGCACAGTACAAGGCAATGGCAACGCCAATAAGTTTGTATTGCAAAGACATGAACTACTGCTTTTTACATGGTCATTGTTAACAGCTGCCAGGGGTGTGGAATTTATTAAAATATCTACTTGTCCAGTGGACAGGTTGATTCTCAAATCTACTTGTCCTGTAAAAAGATCTACTTGTCCCTTTGGTGCCATGTAGTGTGGCGACAAATTATGGCAGCAATCTCATTATGTAAGTGCTCTGATAATAACCTCTCTGATTATGCCAGGGCTACTACCATAGTAGGGCTTGAATACTTGCAGTTTCAATCCCTACTGTAGCAATTTCCTTATTTTGCCACCTTTCTGCAGATCTGCATACTGGGGCTGGAGGAAGCAGTAAGCAATAGTTCTAAGGCTGGAATGCCTTTGAGTCTGCAAACCTACTAACCTGCATGTTTTAAAGATTTTTACCGGCTTCTCTCTAATATTTTCCCATAATAAGAAAGATTGGACATTTACTCCTGACAATGGCAGAATTATAACTTCTTCCAGGGTTGGGAAGAAAGTGGCTGGAGGGAAAATGAACTTGCAAATGCTCAATAGATTTTTACATGAGCAAATCTACACATTGTATTTACCCATGCTAAAATACAGTTCACAAATATTTTATAGGGTAAGACATATACCATGGGTGCACTTTTGTGACTTTCTTTAAGAATTTGGGGCCACATGTAGGTAGGTTCAGATTTGTAGGATGGTGTCCCTGACACCATCTGTGATTCGCAAGGGCTTCGCAAATGCCCACCTCATGAATAATCATGAGGTGGGTCGCAATTTGCGACCCCCTCGCGAATGGCGGCCCTCACAGGGATGGTGGCCTGCTGGAGACTTCAGACCACCATGTCTGTGACTGCTTTTCAATAAAGCAGTTTTGTTTTTGTAATGCAGCCCGTTTCCTTAAAGGAAAACGAGATGCATAAGAAAAATGAAAAATGAAACATTTTCGTTTCATTTTTTCAGAGCAGGCAGTGGTCCACAGGACCACTGCCTGCTCTGAAAAAATGTTTACAGTGACATTCACAATGGGTAAGGGGTCCCATGGGGATCCCTTCCCTTTTGCGAAAGTGTTAGCACCCATTTGAAATGGGTGCAAACTGCGATTGGTTTGCGCCCGCGTTCGCGGTCACAAAACAATCCTACATTGCACTGCGAGTCGCAATTAGGAAGGGAACACTCCTTACTAATTGCGAGTCGCCAAACTGGGTTTGTGCATCGCAGTGTGCTTTTTGCATGTCGCAAACAGCGAAAGTCGCTGTTTGCGACATGCAAAAAGCTACCTACATGTGGGTCTTGGTCCCTAATTAGGTCTGGTGTTAACAAAGACATTTTGTTTTTATTAAACTTCTATTTCTCTCTCTTTCGGTCGGCTTTACTGTGAGTGATCGCATTCTGCTCTTCCACAAGGAGCATATTGCCACACAAAGTAGTTTTGTTCAGTGTCAGGAACTACAGTGGCAATCAGTGATGTAACTAAACTGGAGTGTGCCCCTTTGTAAAGAACATGGAGGAGCCCCCTCTCCAGACTCACTCAGGGCAGGTGCTGTGCTGAAGGGGCCCCCTGGAGGGCGGCTGCGGGGCCTTTGTTATGCCGCTGGTGTGCTTTTAGAGAGTTCAAAAAACTTTTTGGGGGGGCTTGCCCGTGTTTGTTACAATGTTGAGGGACTGGTAGCTCCCACAACAATAAAGTGTTACAAAAGCCATGTCAATACAAGACACGCATTGATGAAACTAAAAGACTTATAAAAATATGTCAGATCAGTTGGCTTTGTCAGTGTTTGTTTATTTTCATGCTTCCCATAATCGTGTTGAAAATGGTTACACTGATTTTCCATTAGAAATATTTTTGGGAAATACTAGCATGCATCAACACATTTTACTAAATGACACTTCATTTGCATGTAATCAGAGAGCATTCTGGGAGCATTATACTTAGCCTTATAGTCTAAACTTTTCAAACATGTGTATACACGTTTTTTTTTTTTGGTACTGGAACCAACGTCAGTAGTGAAGTGTGACCTTAAAACATTTATTTACAGCACTCACCCTAATAATGAAGGCTTTCAAATAATGAACCATAAATACAAGTTCGAACAGCATTATCTTTAGGAAACACATTACATCAACTGCAGAGAGTTCCACTCTCTGTAATCAGGCAGCCAAAGGGTTTGTGCTGCAGGGGGTTGGGCCTACTTGTCCCAAGGACAAAGTAAACATAAAAACTTGTTGCCCTTGACCCCAAACAAGATGTCCCGGGCGTCGGGCGATAGGAATTCCACATCCCTGAGCTGCCCAACCTTTATCATTAATATTTTTTTTACTATATGATGCAGAATCATGCCATTTTCAATAGGAAACATGTTCTAATAACAGATTTGTCTTCATCTTGCTATTGTGGTTTTATTGCTTGGGCCTCACTAAAATAAAGATTTCCTGAGTCTAAGTATAAATGCAAAGGAGTGCTCAGTGAGGTTTCGCCTTTTTTGTTGAGGTTCTCATGTGCACTTGGTTGGATGAGGGCCATGCCTCGTAGAAGATGCTTACTCCTGACACCACTGAGTCTTGCTCCTACTGGCCAATCTCTCTGAAAAAAACAAAAACATTTTGTAGAGAAAAGAGGAGGCGGCCTTAGGTAAAAATTCAGTACTTACCTTTAAATGGCATCTACCTGGCAACAAAATATGATCAGTCGTGCAAGTTATGGAACCACAAATTAGACATCCTGAAGTGAGTCAAGAAAAACCTTTAATCAGTTCAGAGATAGCATCACACATCAAATGGACTAGATTTAAAACAAGAGCAGAAACGAAGCATTAACAACCAACACAGTCCCTACCTTACAAAGGAATGTCCAAGTGAGTTGCAAAAGTCTTCAAGTGCAACTGCTTTCTGACCATTCATGTTGGAGGCATAGCCCGGAAGGAAAATAACACCTGGATTCTTGCCTTTAATCTTCTGATATGCCAATTTTGGAAGATCTGGTCGAGTTAGGAACTGAACTGTTGCCTTGAACCTACAACCTACCACAAGAACAAATAATTTACAATGTTTCAAAAGTGATTTTTAAATGAATGCTGACATGCGCTAGGGCGGAACAGAAATGCTAAAGGCAGCAAACTACAGAAGCAGTTATTTTAAAAGGAGAGTACAAACAGTCTGCCCTGAAAAATCAAAATAGAAAATGGTGTTGGCTTCATAATAACAATATAAATAAACAACGGTGAGCATGGGGTCACACAAGCATACTATGGTCAACAAGATTTGTCCAAGTCAAAGTAACTTTCAGGCACCTTTCCCTCAATGCCCAACTCCAGCACCTGGAAACATTTATTGCAAGGTGATCTGCCATTCAACATAAAAGAAAATATAGCACACAACCACTTGCCACACAACTTCCCAGCATTTATTCTCACACTTCGTACTACTGTTAAAAATATAAGTTATGTGATAGTATACATTTGAATACTGCAGTGATAAAAACAGAATCTTTATAAAACTTTGCAATTTGCGGCCCAGGTTTCAGACCTATTTCCTTGGTTTTGTCACAATGTCATAGCCTTCTACGTTTAACCCCTTAGCAGCTGGACCTCCCCCTTCCCCCCCATGCTGAGCCCTTTTTTTGGCTGTTTGGGGCAGTTCGCACTTAGCCCTTCATAACTTTTTGTCCACATAAGCTATCCACGCCAAATTTGCATCCTTTTTTTCCAACATCCTAGGGATTCTAAAGGTACCCAGAGTTTGTGGGTTCCCCTGGAGGAGACCAAGCAATTAGCCAAAATACAGCAAACCTTTCTTTTTTTTTCAAAAAATGGGAAAAAAGGGATGTCGAAGAAGGCTTGTGTTTTTTTTCCCTGAAAATGGCATCCATAAAGGGTACTAAAATCAACGTCTTCCCAGCTTTCAGGAACAGGCAGATTTGAATCAGAAAACCACATTTTTCAACACAATTTTGGCATTTTACTAGGACATACCACATTTTAACTATTTTTTGTGCTTTCAGCCTCCTTCCAGTTAGTGACAGGAATAGGTGTGAAACCAATGCTGGATCCTGGACAGCTAAACACTTCTGAAAAGCAGACAAAATTCTGAATTCAGCAAGGGGTCATTTGTGTAGATCCTACAAGGTTTTCCTGCAGAAAATAACAGCTGAAATAAAAAAATATTGAAATTGAGCTGAAACAAAAACAGCCATTTTCCTCTATGTTTTACTCAGGAACTTTGTTCTGCAATGTCAGATTTTTGAAAGCAATATACCATTACGTCTGCTGGACTCTTCTGGTTGCAGGGATCTATAGGGCTTGTAGGTTCATCAAGATCCCTAGGCACCCACAGCCAAATAATGAGCTGCACCTCGCAATGGGTTTTCATTCTATAACGGGACTACAGCAATTAATTTGCTGAAATATAAAGTGTGAAAAATAGGTATAAAGAAAACCTTTGTATTTCCAAAATGAGCACAAGATAAGGTGCTGTTAAACAGTGGCTATTTGCACATCTCTGAATTCCGGATTGCCCATACTAGCATGTGAATTACAGGGCATTTCTCAGATAGACGTCTTTTTTACACACTGTCTTACATTTGGAAGGAAACAATGTAGAGAAAGACAAGGGGCAAGAACACTTGTTCTGTTGTTCTGTGTTTCCCCAAGTCTCCCAATAAAAATGGTACCTCACTTGCGTGGGTAGGCCTAATGCCCGCGTCAGGAAACGCAACATGGACACATCACCTGAAAATGGACGTGTTTTTTTGGAAAGTGCCTACCTGTGGATTTTGACTTCTAGCTCAGCTGGCACCTATGGAAACGTACCAAACCTGTGCATTTTTAAAAACTAGACACCAAGGGGAATTTAAGATGGGGTGAGTTGTGGGCCTCCCACATGGTTCTGTTACCTAGAATCCTTTGCAAACCTCAAAAATTGGCCAGAAAAAACACTTTTTCCTCAGATTTCGGTGACAGAAAGTTCTGGAATCTGAGAGGAGCTACAAATTTCCTTCCACTCAGTGTTCCCCCTAAGTCTCCCGATAATAATGGTACCTCACTTGTGTGGGTAGGCCTAGTGCCAGCAACAGGAATTGATCAAACAATGGTCAATGTTGGTCCTTAGATGAGGGCAACTGTTGACCCTGGGGTGATACACTCCTGATGCAGGCATTAGGTACAGGCACTCCAGTGGGGCAGTGTTTTTATAAGAACAGGTGGGGAAACACTGGGTGGTAGGAATTTTGTGGATCCCAGCATATTCCTGTAGTTTGTGTGACGGAATTGCAGGAGAAGAATAAGAGTTTTTATTCAACATTTCAGCTTTGCAGGATATTCTGGGTAAGAAAACTTTGGGGAATCCACACAAATCACACCTCTGTGGACTCTCCCGGATGTCTAGTTTCCAGAAATGTCTGGGTTTGGTATGTTTCCCTATATGGCTGCCGAGCCCAGGACCAAAAAACGCAGGTGACTGCCTTACAAAACCAGTTGGTTTTGTGAAAGATAATTTTGATGTCTCCACAATACGATTTGGGCTGTGGAATTTGGGGATGAACTAAATTGGGGAGCTCCCAAGAGAGCACTCTCTCTGTGCCTGCCGCCGCATGCACCTGCTCTCTGGGTTGGGCTAACCCGCTATTGTCCCATTGCACAGACTGTGCTTGCGAAGGGACAGCAGGACTGACCTCATCACCTCCCTCATAATCAGTGGAAGAGGAGTTATCCTCAGACTGAAAAAATCACTCCCAGAGTCTGCACCATTGTCCTATCCCTCAGATGCTGTCTCAGTATCTGCTGTCTCAGTCTCTGATCCTACGTGAGAGCTGTCCTCCATAACCTGAGTGAGGGCTTGAGCAGCAGTCATCCAACGAGGTGCCATCTCTGCTACTGGCTAAACTGTTGCTCTAAAACACTAGCCTACGTAGACAGTCACAAAATTGCTGGTGGGTGTGTGTGTGTGTGATACCTGCAACAATAGAGGTCACCTTAGCTTTGTTTCTTCAATCAGCACGTTCTTTCAAGACACTCAAAAAAAGACACACTATTACTTCACCTTGTCACATACCAATCGTCACAGTCTTTCGCGCCTCTAGCACCCAGTCCAACAATCATTAATCGTGCTCCCACTCCCATGACCTCCTCCTTTGGATTCCCTCACTACCACCCAGCAAAAGTGCCCTTCATCTCTCCATACTCCCCCCGGCACATGCATTTAATTTGTATTATAGCGCAGGCAATGGCTGACTTTACTAATGTACTCAGCTATTTACATAAAAATACAGATTTGATCTTTGCATTAGGCATATAAACCTTCTGCGCTACTTTATGGTATCAAAACTGCCTGTAGACAAAAGTCTGATCCTTTTGTAACAGAAACATAATCACACGACTTACTTGACTTTTTTATTGCTGCCTAAAAGCTACAGTTGAAACGCGTCACTTGAAGTATGTGCATTGCTCTGAAGACGCAAGCTGCAACTGCAAGACAACTGATGATGAATATATATCACTTTTATAAGTGGGTGTGGTTTTCCTTGGGGCCAATTGCAGCCCCAAGGGAAACCACACACGCGTTGACAAAAGTGATCAATATATATATATATATATATATATATACACACACACACATATCTATACAGAAAGATATATCTATATAGATAGATATATATAGATTTTTTATTATTTTTTATAGCTGTATGATTATTGAAATCCCTGGTGTCTAGTGGGGTTTCCTGGCCCTTGATCGCAGCTGCGAAACCAGTTCAGGAAGGCCTCGTTTGAAAGGGGAGAGTCTCCCCTTTCAAACGAGGCCTTCCCGAACACAGGGAAGCCATTTGGGGCTCTTTTCCCCATTGGAGCAGGAAGCGGCCGCAAGGCTGCTTCCTGGTCCGATGTAGAAAACAGATTGTGATGTCAGTGCGCCGTCCCAAAGGGGCGGGTAGGGGGCGGGGGAGACACACGGAAGATCTTCTGTGTCTCCCGGGGTATTTAAAAAAAAGAAAAAAAAAAAAAAAGAAAAGCACCCGAGGATTTTTTAACCGCCTTCCTGGTGACGGTCACTGGTCGTGAGCCGCACCAGGGCCAGTGGCCGACGCCCGCACTAAAGCGGTTAAATCACACATTTACTGTTGTTTTGGACAAACCAATCATGTACCTTCAAAATATAAGTGACCATAAAAGTCATGTGAACATCAATCATAAATTGAAATTAATGCAATAAATAGAACTCCCCCCCCCCCGCAGAAGAAGCTATAAAGAAAAAATTGCATTACCACCATCAATGACTCTCAGATCAATACAAATAAAATTACTATAAGCAAACTGCGAGAATATAATTGTTTAGGGGCCACCGGGGAGGAGAATTATAAGACTTTTGGGGATTGCGGTTTGGGAACATTCCTATTGCGTTTTTGGGAATCTTCTTATTGTTTAGGTTGAAGCCTACCAGACAGCACCGCTGTCTGGTTTGCTAACAACACCTTGAGGATATTCGGAAAGCTTCCCTGGGAATGCATTTCGCCCGTTGTTTACAATTGGCTTTGTAGTTTGTAACTCACATTTTCTGACTTTCTATTTGTTTTAAGCTGTCCAGTTCAAGTTTGTCCCTTCATTTGCCCAAACCCTATTTAATGTATTTGCTTACCAGTGCTCGAGTTCTGTAACCATATATAGACAACGGTATAGAGAGTAATGCCCATTTAATCCCCAGATTCTGGGCTATCAGTACCACAGCAATAAACCAGAATGAATCAGGGGGATAAATTAAAATATTTTACAAGTACAATAAAATACCATTTAAGCACAATTGCAAAAGAACATTTCAACTGCTTCGCCACAACTGAAAGTTATAATATTTACTTTCTTTTGACAAACAAACGTAACACAAACAAAAAAAACACACATGGAAATATTGCACAAACAGTTATTTTTGGTATTTCTTGTGCCTTCCCCAATGTTCAAAACAAGGTGGTTGCGAGCAGTTCTCTACGCATCAATCTCCACCGTTGAAATCTATGCTAATCTACTCTGCACCACGGCACATCAGTGCATTAAATCCACCCAAGGTAGTCCAACTGCTGCCAAGGTTTCTGGGCCTCCTATTTCACCTATCACTATTCTAGCTAGATGTGCTAATTGTTTTCAGACTCCTTGCAAAGATTGTAACCAGACCTAAAAATCTTGTTCTTACTTTGTCACATTTGCTGTGCATTCAAAGGCAAAGAAGGAATGCAAGTTCCAGGGGACTAGGGGTTTGCATTTCTGACTTTAAAGAGAGGATTTATCTGAATCACGGTTGGCTACCGGGGAAGTGCTTAAGGAAGGCTGACAATTATATATTTTTTTGTAGCACACAACAAAATTTAAATTTCTGTAAATGGCCTGTGCAGATAATTCAGTTAGAAAAGGCAAAATGAGGCACCTTTTTTTGGTAATTCTGATGTGTGATGAAAACAAATATTTAAAACAATCAAAACAAATCAATACACTAGGTGATGACATTTCCAAATAATACAGTCTGTGTTCGGCATACTTATATCAGTAAAACTGTATGTCTGTGCAAATGCAATGGTGATTCCTATTCAAGATGTGTTGTCTGTAATGTAAGTGTGCTACCACACCATGCATGTTCCACTCTATGCCAGTCCACCCTACTCTGCACCACTCCACACTACATCACTCCACTCCAGTGTCACTGCACTCTACCCCCACACTACTCTTGTATAGTATGCATCATTGCACTCTTCACTCCTGTACTCTACACTACTCCCCTCTATGCCACTGCACTTTACACCAGTGCAAGCTACGCTACTGTATTTTACTGTGCACCATTCCACACCACTGCACTCAGAGCCATTCCACTCAGCGCCACTGCACCCTACTCTCCACCACTGCACTCTAAACTACTTTACTCAAAACCAATGTACTATACGCCAACTATTATGCACAGCTGCACTCTATGGCTCTATACTCTACACTACTATACTTTACTCAAGCAGTTTATGCCACTGCACTCTACATCACTGTACTCTAAGCCACTGCTCTCTATGCCATATCTGTACTACCCTATGCCAAAGCACTCCACACAAATACATTCTACACCACCCTATTGTATACCACTCTACACCAATGCACTTGAAGCCAATGCACTCAAAGCCACTCTACTATACATCACTGCACTCTACGACAGTCTGCTCTGCAACACTGCACTCTCTGCCACTGTACTCTATGCCACGCTACTTCACTCTATTCTGTACCAATCCACTCTGTAACAGTGCACTCTCTGCACGTGAACTTTATGCCACTCAACTATGTCAACTGAACTCTTCTCTGCACCACTCTACACCAATGCACTCTACACCACTAAACTCAACTCTAAATCACTCTAATCTACCCTGCACCACTGCGCTCTACAACACTGCCCTCTACTTGGAAACAATCTACTCTATGCCTCTGCAGACTATTCCTCTCTGTGCCATTCCACTCTATGCCACACTACTCTACTTTGCTTCACTCCACTCCATTCTATGCTGCTGCACTTTCTGCCACTGTACTTCATGCAATACACACTATGCTGCTGCACTCCATGCCAATACACTCTACGCCACTGCACTCCATGCCAATACACTCTATGCTGCTGCACTCCACCCCACTGTACTTCATGCAATACACTGAACACTGCATGCCAATACACTCTACACCGCTGAACTTCATGCCGCTGCACTCCACTGCAATGTATGCCACTGCATTCTGCAACACTGCACTTTGTTACTGAAATCTATGCTAATCTACTCTGCCCCACTATCCTCTGTGCCACTGCTCCACTCTACTCTACACAACTCTATACCAATCGACTCTATGGAACTACAATCTACACCAATACACTCTACACCACTTTAATCTGCTGTACACTGCGGCAATCTAGGCCACTTCTCTCTACACCTCTCTACTCACCCCACTCTACAATGCACCATTGCACTTTACACCACTCCAGTCTACTCCACTCCACTCTGCACAACTCCAGTCTACGACACTTCACTCTGCACCACTACTCTCTATGCCACACTACTCTGCACTCTATGCCACTACTGTATAACACTACTCTATGCCACTGCCCTCTACTTCGCATCACTCAACTCTAACCTGCACCACTCTACACCACTTCTCTCTACTCTGAAACAATCTATTCTACGCCACTGCACTCTATGCCAGTTCACTCTGAAACAATCTACTTTACGTCACTGCACTATAACATTCTACGCCACTCTGCTCTAAACCACTGCACTCTATCCAATGCACTCAACCCCACTTTACTTAAAACCAATGCACTCTATGCCAACTACCCTGCACCCCGGCACTCTATGCCACTATACTCTACAAAACTCTACCCTATGCCACTACCTTCAACACTGTGCCACTGTACACCATCGTGCTCTACACCACTCTAAACTACTGCACTCCACAACAATCCGTTTGAAACCACTTTACTCAAAATCAATGCACTCTACCTCACTACATTCTCAGCCAACTACCCTGCACTCTGTGCCACTTTACTCTGCCACACTGCACCACTGCACTCTGTCACTCTTTTCTACTCTGCACCACTATACTCTGCGCCACTCCACTCTGAAACAATCTACTCTATGCCACTGTACTCTACACCACTGTACTCCACTGCAATCTATTCTGCACCACTCTTCTCCATGCCACTGCACTCTATACCACTTTACTCAAAATCAATGCATTCTACGCCAATCTACTCCGCACCACTGTACTTTATGCCACTTCACTCTATGACACTACGGCCTACGATACTCCTCTGTATGATGCTCTACTCCATTAAACCCTACTCCACTCCATGCCACTCCACGACTCTCCATTCTACTCTACAACGCTCTATGCAACTCCCTCTATGCCATATTACTCCAATCTATTTTACGACACACTCCTCCACATTATTACACTCCTCTCTATGCCATTCAACTCTGTCACTCCACTCTGCTCTACGCCACTCTATACCATTCCACTCTCCTACACAACTCCAGTCTGACATTCTACTACACTCTCTGCAACTCTACAACACTCTACTCAAAGCAACACCCTCTAGGGCACTCTACACCACTCCATGATACTCCATTCTGTGACACTATGTCACTGTGACACTCTACTATATTCTACGCCCTTCCACTCTATGACACTCTACTCCTTTCACAACACTACATGCCACTCCATTGTACTCCAGTTCACTCCACTCCTCTTTACAACACTCCACGCCACTCTCCGTAATCCTACTAAAATTTAGCCATGCGGAACACCAACCATGCTGATGTACAACATAGCTAAAACATACTGGCAAAGCCAATGCTTGTTTTGATTAGCGTAGCTTGCTTTGATATTGTGGTACTGAAATCTGCAGTCATAAACTCTTTAAACTGCATGCTTACTGGACAAATGTAACGGAGAAAGGTTGGAATTTTACTCCTGATGGGTAGAGGAGAAGTTCTTCTAGGGTTGGGGGGGACAAAAGTGGTTGGAGGGAAAGTGAACTTGTAAACGCTCAATGGATTTTCACATGAGCATATCTAAACATCGATATTTGCTTGCGCTAAAATACAGTTCAAATATATGTTTGAGGAGTACGATTTCCCAGTCTACTTCTGTAAATTCTTGTGAATTTATGAAAGCCAATAATGCAAAGATATACACCATGGGTGCACTTTTGTGACTTTCTTTATGACTTGGGCGCCCAATTAGGTCTCACGTTAACCAAGACGTTTTGCTTTTAGTAAAATTGTATTTCTCTCTCTAACCATATATTGGCTGGTTTTACTGTGCGTTGCAACATTCTGCCCTTCTACAAGAAGCAAATTAGCACACAAAGTTGTGCCAGGAACCACTGTAGCAATGTGTGCTTTTTGAGATCAAACTTTTTTTTTTTTTGCTTTTTGCCAATGTTTGCTATAATGGCGAAGGCCTGGCAGCTCCCACAATCATAAAGTGTTACAAAAGTCATGTCAAAGCAAGACATGCATTGACAAAACCAAAAGGCTCACCACCAATGTCAGATCGGTTGGCTTTGCCAGTGCTTGTTTATTTTCCTGTTGCCCATGTTCTGGTTGAAAATGGTTACACTGGTTTTTCATTATAAATATTTTTTGGAAACACTAGGATGCATCACCACAGTTTAGTAAATGATGCTTCAAATAGTACCTACAATTTCACAGTAATTTAGCAAAACTTTTTTTCCTACTTGCATTTTTTCCTGAACATTTTATTTTGAAAACAAAGAATCAACAATCTTGCTTAAGCTTCTGCAAACATTTGCATCAAATCAGAGAGCATTACACACAGGTTCATATTGTTAAACTTTTTCCAACATGTGTACACACATTTTATTTTTTACTGGAAGCACGGTCAATAGTGCAGTGTGACCTTACAGTGTTTATGTAGATTGCTCACTCTAATAATAAAGGCTTTGCAGTAATGAACAATAAATATAGGTTCGAACAGCATTAACATATGGACACAAATATTACCTCAACTGCAGACAGTTTTCTTCTCTGTAAACTGGCAGCCAACGGATTTGTGCTGTAGGGGGTTGGACCTACTTGACCCATGAACATGAAAACCTTTTGTCCTTGACCCCAAACAATGTGCCCTGGGATTCAGGCTATAGAAATTCCACACCCTTGAGGAGATATGGTGCCTCTATTGGGAAGTATCTCCTTGTGGTCTTAAGACTCCTCTCTTAAGGGAGCAGTCAGCTAAGGCTTTGAGCCACTGAGAAGGCAAATGCTGCTTCTTTCAGTGATGCAAGGCATGAACACTCTGGTGGAGGAAGACTTGGGCCCAGGAAGCCCACATAACTCAGATAAGCACTTTTGAGGAGGAACATGGCTGAGCTTTATACCTCAGCTAGGATACACCCAAATGTTCAGAACTCCCTGAAATGGGGGACAGGTGATGGGTCAAATGGTCAGCCCGAGGACATATCACCCAGGGTGCTCCAAGGAGGTGCAATAAGTCAACACATAGGCTAAGCAGACCCCTGTACAGAAAAGTAAGGAAAGTCAGGCGAAGAAGGTGGCGGATGCCAGAGAGTGCTTGCATGCCTGCAAAGCGTATGTCAATAGTGAACTCCGAGCGAAGTCAAAAAATTTAAACAATATGGTGTTGGGTGCCAGGCTAGCCCTAACATCTGCCACCACAGGTGTCGGAGGGCCACACACTGAAGAGTGGGTGGTTGCCTAAATATTGAAAGAAGAGTGGCCAGGGCACACCAATAGCATGAATCCTGATCCTGATAATGTTCAAGAATAAATAGAAAGTTTGTTCTTGGAAGATGATGTGTAGATATTTATTATAAGTGCAGGTAGAAAGTAGAAATCTCAATCAAAAGACTGCGTTGTACAAAATGACCGTGTGTCCGGAGCAGCCAGATGGTGATAAATGGTCAAAGTTAAAATAGGATGTTCGAATGTAACAATAAGTCCATACAGCAAAACAGCCAACACGTGTTTCTTCTTCAAGACTTTGTCAAGGCTTCAGATGTATATTAAACATTATATGTAAACACGAAAGGTACATAGATCAAGCTGCTGGTAGTCATGAGTCCTTGGGAGAAATCAAATAGTACAGGCAAATGATGGCCATGATAAGCCTCAAGTATTTGTGGAGCGAATAAACCTGTGCCGTGCGAAGTAAGGAGCCTGTTACAGATGAACACCCAAGACCCTACCTCGATGGCAAGGTCACCATCCA
This sequence comes from Pleurodeles waltl, assembly GCF_031143425.1. NCBI lineage: Eukaryota > Metazoa > Chordata > Amphibia > Caudata > Salamandridae > Pleurodeles > Pleurodeles waltl. The sequence continues at coordinate 739,580,911 of NC_090447.1, read as the reverse complement.
TTACTCCCAAGATAGTCTGCAAAATGGTCAAATTTGAGAATGACCTTGAAAACGGCACTGATCAGGGAAGGCTTGTCAAGCCAAACCACTTGACATAGCCACCCATTCATGAATATATTCTGCATGGCCAAAGATCCCCAAGAAACTAGACACCTAGCTTCATCTGAGATGAAGCCTCTTCAGGCGTCCCTTCAAAAATGTGCTAGGGACATTTGTCCCAACTTTTTCATCCTTGCATAAAGGTCAACAATCGATGAAGAAAGTGTTAGGTCAGAAGGTTTTTGATGGGGCTGCTAAATACAGGGGGCCTCAGTGAGCCGCTTCCGAGCCTCCCAAAGAGACCAGGGCCTCACAAGTGGTATCCCGTAGCATAATCAAAAGATGTTTGGCTGATTCTTCTCCATGCTGGGTACTGGCTGAGGAGGAAGATGATCAGTCAATCAATATTCTTAATGTGGCAAATGTCATGAAAGTAAAAGCAACAAAGTTATACAATTCATAAAACGCATTAGCTAGTTTAAGATCTTTAAAATTAATATATCAAATACATAAAATACATTTCATTAAATCCTATGCAAAATGGCGTCCTCAAACTAATCAAGTAAGACTTCATAGTGTTTCCCAGTTACCTGTGCTACTCAAATTTATAACTGCATGGCAAGTATCTATTGAGTGTAGCTGCTGCAGAAACACCAAACTGACCCTATATATTTTCTAACATTGGCACTATGTAAAATAGGAACCAAATAGGAAGTCTGCGGGTACAAAAACACTGGAGAAAACAACAAAGTGAGTTGTGAATTGTTTGGAGGTGTTATCAAATCAGTATAGAAAAAGATCCTGCAACCAAATTCCTTGCAAAGGAAAGGCTACCTTGGAGAGAATTGTGGTAATAACTGTAGTCCGGTAAAGACCATAGTTGAGATTCACTATGCATTTTAGGTAGGGTTCCATTCCACTTATAGTTGACACAGAGGAATACCTAACAACTGACTCCTTATGCTGGGCTTTCTCCAACCGTAACAGAGTAGTCAAGGTATCGGTGTTTGTTTCTTTGCAACTAAGAGTTATTGATTGTGGGTTTTTAAATAGTTCAGAGGTACCTATCATCTCGAAAGTCCTTCTAAGATAAGTAAACCAAGGGATACGGTCCAGCCAATCAAGTGTGAGGCAGTCATTAAGAAAAGATCTAATCAGGCTTGCCTCTGGTTTGTCCCAACCGTTGATCCATAACATTTGTGGTGCTAGTCCAATAATAGCTTTCAGATAGGTTAATCCTATTTCTTCCTGGCAAATTAAAGTAGCGATGCCTCTAGGTAGTGACAATAGCCTACGAATAAAACCATTTTCGGCACAATGAAGGGTTTCTGCATTTCTGTAACCCCACAAACCTGTTTCATATGTTCCTACTAAGATACAGTTACTTTTACAAATATTTACTAATTCTTGAACAGATTTATGATGTAATCTATTAGCAAGCCTAAAGATCGTTTCAATAGTTCTGCTGAATTGTTGTAATTTTAAGGTTAGTAGGGTGAGCCAACTTAATAAAGAAGCAAAAAGAATCCCCAAGTAGTTAAAAGCGTTTGCCTTTTTAAGCTGCATACCCCCCATACAATAGGGTTTGGACTTAGTATTAGGGCTCCCTCAGCTCGTAACGTATGACTTTGACAAAATCACTTTCAAATCTAAATCTTAAAAAGAGTGTAACAAAACTTGTATACCATTTGCTGTACAGGCAACGACGACTGTTTTGCACGCACAAAAGTAAAATGGGTATTTATGGGGGTTCCCATTCAGAGCACGTCTTTTCCCATACATAAGTGGTTAGTAATCCCAGTTATACAGAGTAGAAATAACAAACACTGGTAAAGCCAATAGGTCTCACCTATGCAAGAGCTATTGACTGTAGCAATTTGTTTTAGCCGTTATGTACACCAGTAGGGCTGCTGTTCAGCATGGCTAAAAGTTAGTGCCGTGGACTGGGGTGGGCTGGAGTAGATTGGAAAGGGGCAGACTAGGGGTAGAAGGGGGCAAAGTGGAGTGGGGTGGATTGGTGTAGAGTGTAGGGGGTAAAGTGAGGTAGAATGGAGTGGAAGGACTGGGGTAGATTGAGAGGGGTAGTTTGGGGTGGAGTGGGGTAGTTTTGAGTGGGGTAGGTTGTGATGGAGTGGGGTGGGGTAGATTGGAGTGGGGTAGATTAAGTAGGTAGAATGTAACGGAGGGGGTAGATTGGGGTAGAGTGGAGTAGACTGGGGTGGAGTGGGGTGGATTGTGGCAGAGTGGAGGGTGTAGACTGAATTGGAGTAAATTGGGATGAAGTGGAGTCAAATGGGATGATGTGGGGTAGACTGGTTGGAGTAGTGTAGATTGGAGAGGAGTAGATTGGATTGGGGTAAATCAGACCTGAGAAGAATGGAGTGAAACAGATTGCGGTACATTGGAGTGAGGTAGATTGGAGTGGAGTGCGGTACCTAGGAGTGGAGGGGAGTAGATTGGATTGGGGTAGATTAGTGCGGAGTGGGGTAGATTAGTGTAGAGTGGGATAGATTGCGGAGATTATGGTAAAACTGGAGTTAAGTGGGGTAGATAGGAGAGGAGTAGATATGAGTGGGGTTCTTTGGAGGGAAGCAGACTGGTGTGAAGTGAAGTAGACTGGAAAAGAGTAGATTGGAGTGAAGTTGGATAGGGATGTGGGGTAGATTGGGATGGGGTAGACCAGAGTGTGGTAGATTGGGTTAGGGTGGGGTAGAGTGGAGTAGATTGGAGTGAGCCAACTGCATGGAGTAGATTTGAGGGGAGAAGGGCAGATTGGAGTGGGATGGAGTGGAGTGGGGTATGATTGGGGTGGAGTGGGTTAGTTTGGACTGGAGTGGGGTAGATCTGGGTGGCATGAGGTACACCAGAGTGAAGTGGAGTGGGATAGATTGGGTAGAGTGGAATGGTGTGTGGTAGATAGGGGTAGAGTGGGGTAGAATGCAGTTCGATAGATTGGAGTGGGGTCAGGTTTGGAGTGGAGTGAGAGAGACTGATATACATTGGAGTGGAATGGGGTAGAATAGGGTGAGTGGAGAAAATTGGGTGGATTAAGAGGAGAGTAGAATGGAACGGGGTAGACTGGAGTGGGGTAGATTGGAGTGCAGCAGATATGTGGTAAGTTCCCACTTATGACAATAACTATTAGAGCAACCAATCGCCAAATGACGATTGGTTGCTCTAATAGTTATTGTCATAAGTGGGAACTTACCACATATCTGCTACTCAACGCTAAGTTTGGAGGATTAGGATCCATTTCCTCCGGTTTGAGTTCCCACATTTTTGTATGAATAGGCATTCAACTCGGGAAGTAATTCAATTGGACCCTTACACTTTTACCTAGATTGGAGTGCAGTAGTTTGGAGTCGGATAGATTGGAGTATAGTGGGGCAGACTGGAGTGGATTGAACAGGGGTATAGCGGGTGGAGTGGGGTAGACTGGAGTAGAATGGGGTAGATTGGAGTGAAGTAGATTGGGGAAGGCGTGGGTGGATTGGGGTAGATTGGAGTGAGGTTGATTGAGGTGGGATAGACTGGAGTGGGGTGGATTGAGGTGGAGTGTAGGTTAGATTGGAGTGGAGTAGGGCAGATTTTAGTCAAGTGTGAGATGTGAGTGGGGTAGACATGAGTGAAGTGGGGTAGATTAAATGGATTGTAGTGTGGTAGACTGGAGTGAAGTGGGGTAAACTGTGCTATATTGGAGAGTGGCAGATAGGAGTGGGGTAGGTTGTTGTTGAGTTAAATAGACTACAGTGGAATCTGGAGTGGGGTAATGGAGTGGTGTAGACTGGAGTGGATCGGATTGAACTGGGGTACATCGGGATGGAGTGCGGTAGCCTGGAGTAGAGTGGGGTTGAGTGAAGTAGATTGGGGAGGGTCGGGTACATTGGAGTGAGGTTGATTGAGGTGGGACAGACTGGAGTGGGGTGGATAGAGGTGGAGTGTGGGATGGATTAGAGTGGAGTAGGGTAGATTTGAGTCAAGTGTGAAATGTGAGTGGGGCAGACTGGAGTGAAGTGGGGTAAACTGTGCTATATTGGAGAGTGGCAGACTGGATTGGGGTAGGTTGTGATAGAGTTAAATAGTCTACAGTGGATTCTGGAGTGGGGTAACTTGGAGTGGATTGGGGTAGACTGGGGTGGAGTTGGGTAAATTTAGTGGAGAAGATTGGAGTACAGTGGAGTGGGGTAGATTGGGGTAGACTGGAGTGGATTGGAGTGGAGTTGGGTATACTGTGGTAAACTGGAGCAAAGTGGGGTAGAGTGGAGTAGATTGGGGTGGGGTAGGATGGGTAAAAATGGGTGAGGTACACTGGAGTGGAGTGGGTAGACTGGAAGGGAGTGGGGAAGACTGGAGTTTATTGGAGTTAGGTAGATTGGGGGTTACTGGATTGGAGTGGGATAGGTTGGAGTGGAGTAGAGTAGACTGGAGGGAGTTAAGTGGGGTGGAGTGGAGTGGTGTGACGTAGAGTGGAGTGGCATGCTGTGCCGTGAAGTGAATGACGTACAATAGAGTGGCGTGAGTTGAGTGACTTGGCGTGTCTAGGGTGGAGTGGCACGGCACAGAGTGGAACGGAGTGGCTTAGTGTGTAGTATGCATGGTGTGGTAGTACACTGCCACTACAGACAACACATTTTACATTTCTGAAAAGTAGACAACATTCTGAATTCAGCAAAGGGTCATTTGTGTGGATCCTTTAGGGTTTTCCAATAGAAAGTAATAGGTGAAATTAAAAAATATTGAAACTGAGTTGAAAAAAACAGCCTTTTGTGCCTACGTTTTCATCTGAACTTCTTCTAACTATGGCAGATTTTCGAAAGCAACATACCGTTACGTCCGCTGGACCCTTCTGGTTGTGAGGTTATATAGGGCTTGTAGGTTCACCAAGAACCCAAGGTACCCAGAGCCACTAACTGAGCTGCACATAGCAATTGTTTTTCATTGTGTACCTGGTATACCGCAATTCATTTGGCAAAATATAAAGAGTGAAAAATAGCTATCAAGGAAATCAATATATTTCCAAAATGGACACAAGATTTGGAGTTTAGAAGCAGTGGCTATTTGCATATCTCTGAATTTGAGGGTACCCATACTAGCATGTGAATTAGAGGGTATTTCTCAAAACGATTTCTTTTTTACACACTGTCTTACATTTGGAAGGCGCAAATGCAAAGATAGACTAGAATTAACATTTGTTCTGCTATTCTGTAAGACTTCAGATAAAATGGTACCTCACTTGCGTGGGTAGGCCTAGCGTCCGTGACAAGACATGGCCCAAAAAGCAACGTGGACACATCACATTTATACACTGAAGACTGACCCTTTTCTCGCACTGTGCCTAGCTGTGGATTTTGGGCCTTAGCTCAGCTGCCACCTATGGAAACCTGCCAAACATGTACATTTTTGAAAACTAGACACCCAGGGGAATTGAGGATGGGGTGCTTATGTGACTCTCAACAGGTTCTGTTATCCAGAGTCCCTTGGAAACCTCCAAATTTGTCATGTCTGTGATGGAAAGTTCTGGAATCTGCGGGGAGCCACAAACGTCGTTCCACCCAGCATTCCCCCAAATCTCCAGTGATTTTTTTTTTTTTTGTAAGCAAAATTCAGGGTTTGCAAGGGAATTCTAGGTAAGAAAATAATGGAGGATCTATGCAAGCCACACCTCCCTGGACTCCCAGGGTTCCAAGTTTTCAGAAATGTCTCAGTTTGGTATGTTTCCCAAGATGGTCACCGAGCCCGGGACCAAAAACGCAGGTACCCCTGGTTGCAAAAGCAATTCGTTTAGCTATAGTACGCCTTAAAATAAAATTAACATTGATTGAGCTGACCTAGGTACCAGAGGATCTAGTTAGTAATGGCAGTGGCTGTGGCTAAGGGCAATATAGCACAGGCTAGGGGAGGGGCATGCCTCCCCCACTGCATTGTGGATTGGGAAACGGATATGGATTGTGTCAAAGGGCGGAACACAATAAAAGCAGGGTCTGTCCTTCAGAAAATCCGAGAAGGTGCGGGGCAATTGGTGCAGTTACCGGGGTATTAAATGGATGGTGATAGAAACCAGAAAGAAAATGTGATATTTTCTCCTTTGTGTCTACCTGGGGGGAGGCAGGGTGAGGGCGGCTGTCAATTATGCTCCTTGAAAAGATTGGGCAAGATAATTATGACACCCATATGTACGTGGAATATGATTTATGCTGATCAATGTATACATTGTAAGACTGGGCAGTTCATTATGTTGCTGTCTATTGAGCAATTGTTCAATAAAAAGAGTTTAAAAAAAAAAAAGAAAATGTGTGATGGCCTGTGATTGGCTAGAAAACTGTTCCTGCACTCTCAGCTGGGATTGGTTCTGAGAACCACAAGCCCTCCCCAGTAAAACATTGCTTCCTATAGGTGAACTCAGCCGCATGGTGGGTTTGGGAGGAACCCTATGCAGAAAAAGAACAATGTCTGTGCATTTCCCAAGGGCATGAAATGGAGATAATCTCAATTCCCTAGAAAAGCTGCACCCGAAGGAGCAGAAGAACATTGCTTTAATTCTCTCGTAATCAGCAGGGGTGGTGTCATGGTGGTGGGGAGGAGCGGGCTTTTTACCCCTGACATTGTGCACTCTTCCCTTTGTACTTTGATCCGGTGCGTTCCTCATTATAGTATGTAGGGCCTTGTAAGTTCTTGTCTCATCCGGGTCCCTCATTCCTCACCATGCGGCCTTGTGCTCATAGATCTCAGTCCTGACAGGCACACCCTGCAGTGCTGAAAGGTCATAAGTACATGTGACAAGCTCCTTGATGTTTGTGGCATGAAGTCAAGTTTCCACACACACTATACTTCCAACCCCATCTCTCCGACAGGGGAACTGAAGCAGTTCATAAACTACCAGCCACCAATGACCTACTGCATCAGACAATTGCATGAAATGTGTAATGCCAGTGGAAAGGCCTGGTCACTGCATTCACGCCAAGTGGCTGCAGCCAAGTACTGCCCTTCGGCCCCATTGCTTCTGCACCAATTAAAACAAATATTCACTTGATGAACATCCGAGTGTCCTGTGTGAAGAAACAGTAGCACATGTGTGTCTAATTGTATTTACATTTGAATTGAAATGAAGGATGGGAGCCTTAACTAGAGAGACTTTGCATTTGCCATCAACAGCAGTAGACGCTATATAAATTGCTTTAAGGTCCTGTTATTAATTGAGTGAACATTATTTTCCTCTCTGTGCACAGTGTGCATTTCTATTGTATTTGTCTAAAGTCGTGAGAAGATTCCAGTTTGGGGGAGTTGTAGATGACCTCTAATTGCTAGAGTATAAAATGCACTATACATGATGGGCCCTTCTGTATTTGAAAACATTTACACCTTTTATGGCTAGGGGTAGGGAGCAGGAAGAGAAGGGTATGACGTATGTTTTTGCAGTGCGTTGATCATGCTATACTTGTGGTGTTAGCATGACCCCACACTCTCATTCATATAGACCTTTCCTGGGCCTTCAGGGGAATACCAGATGGGAGGCTGCGGCAAAGGGTAGGGGATGGTCACAGGCCACAATCACGGAGAGAAAAATAAAATAAAGCAGTGGCGCTTTTGGGTGTTTCTTCAGCTGCCCAGGACATATTGGATTTCTAGATCTTGGTATCTGAAACATAAACAAACTTCATTTGTCAGATAGCATGTGACTCTCCAAGAGGCCAGGACAGTGTTTCTAACTCGGTGACTGAGCCTAGGTGTCCTCGCTAGGTGTGAAATGAAATGTTGAGTAGTTGCTGTGACTCACTAGCCCTCAGTCTCAACGAAGCTCCGCTCTCCAGTTCTAGATTTGCTATCTCTTCAACGTAACACTCCTTCCCTTCGTTGTGAGACTAAAGCTTGCCTTCCAGCTGTGTGATTGTGAAGATTACACAGCTGCTACATGTCCTACATATCTATGTGAGACAAACTCGCACATCAATTGCTGAGCTGTACCTTTTCATGTTAGGGAGGCTTACTCTGCTGCTGCCATTACTATACCAGTACTGTGCACGAGAGAACCCTGTACTGCTACTGCCAGTGCTGCATATGCTCCTTGTGTGGAAGAAGAACGTGGAGATGTTGCCGTGGGTCACAATAACATAATCACACCACACCTGCTCAGGAGTGCAAAGGGGGACGATTGATTTAACTGCCCATTACTGCCTCTTCTGACTTTCTACTTGTGGCTACTGCTTCAGCACCTCTGCTACGTGATTTGGTGTCCCATGAACAGTACATATGCTCTGCCAAGAAGTGCAGCTATTCCCATCCACACGTTTATCAGAGCATCACATGAGTATTTTTGAAGCTGGACAGCTATGAGTTGGCCCTCGGATGGAGAACACCCTTCTGTCCTAGAGGTTCACATCCCGACACAGTCTGTGCCAAAGACACTTCGAGAAATGTAGTCAATTACCAGTCTGCACTCTGCCTTTTGGTACTATTTCTCTACATATGAAAATCTGTCACATGACTGATAATTAGGTGCAGCGCACACGGACACATCTGCGCACATGCTGTATGTTCAACCAGCTCGTACAACAGTTGTATTTAAGGGTGCATGACCATGCACTGCAAATTTGGACTTGCAACTGAAATATTTATTGCACAGTATGTTGCACTGATTGCAGTGCAGATTCTAACGGTGCAGACCTACCTTAGTGATTTATGGAGTAGGTTGGGCAAGCAGATACCTTCACAGGACAAGCAGATTTCTGTAACATTTTGTCCCCTAGCCAAGTAGATTTCTGAAAAATTTCCATACCTGTGAGATCGACGAAATGCCTTTCTAACACAAGACCCACACACCTTATTTTCTCTGGTGAGGAAAGTGGCCTTATGAATCATGAGATGGAAGCGCTGTAACACAGGGGGGCAGTGATGCATGAATCTCCCCATCTAAATGACTTTAAAAAGAATCTCTTTCTTATTGAAAAAAAAAACAAATATCACCAGCCGGTCATGAACCTTTGAAAATTCATGGAACGGTTGATGCGCCACCACTTCGAAATGGAGAAACTTCACCTTCTCAAAGGCATTTTGCTCACCTGTGACTGGATGGTGAGATTGCCGAAGACTGGACCTCAAAGACACTTGTCTGACTATGGTAATCTTCACTCCACATCAATGTTCCCTGCAATCCTTTTTTTTTTTTTTTTTTAAAGTACAAAAAAACGTACGTTTGTTCCGTTTCAGCCTGTCATAAGCTCTTTGTAGCTTCACCAAGGGTCTGGAGCCGGCCATAAAGGCAGTGCAGTCCAGGGGACTATGCTTATTATATACATGGACAACATCCTTCTGATGAACATGTGCCCATGAGACTCTAAGGCAAATTACAGACAACAATAATCTTAGGCTTCATCATCCATGAGGATAAAGCAGAAAACTCAGAATCAAAGACCGTGAAACTACCTCAGAAGCAGATGGGCATATTAAAAAAAAAAAATGAAAACAGAGCCTTCAAGGAAGCACATTTTTCAGAGGCAGCTTGCCAGGTTAATGGGGCTTCTAACTTCATCAATCCACACGATCTTCCCAGGTTCACTCCACCATCAGGAACTCAAGAGACTCAAGGCTTTTCATCTTTGGAAAGGGCTTGCGTATTTACAGAAAATCAATCTAACACAGGACATTTTGAAGGAGCTCCTATAGTGGTTGGATCATATGGAGTCCTGAAATAGCAGAGCCATTTTCATCACGTCTCCAGACTTGGTCATAAAATCATATGCAAGTCACTTAGGATGGAGGGTGTGATGTGGATATATCACCACAGGAGGTTAGTGGTCCAGAAAATTGCACATGAACTGTCTGGAACTCCTTCACAGTCAAGTACATGATGGAGGAAAAAGTATCTTGTTTCATTGTACTGAAAATGGTCAATATCAGTAGTCTGATACATCAACTTCTTCTGGGGGAGCAAGGTCGAAGGCACTAGTGGAACTGGCCAAGAGGTTTTTTGCACTTTTGTTTAGACAAGCAAATTTTGATCTAAGCAGTGTATCTCCTAGAGAAGCAGAATCAGGCTGGAACGTCAGATTTCTGCAAGAGACCAGTGCTTGAATGCCAGAAAGTATTTCAACTCTTAATGAACATATTGGGTTCTTGTGATGTGGATGTCTTCGCCTCCCATTATAATCGTCAGCTTTCAAGATATTTCAGATACAGGCCGGATCCACTGGCTAAGACTATGGAAGCCTTCACTCAGGATTAGGGGGCATGACAACTGTGCTTTTCCACCATTCACAACAATCATGTAGCTCTCTGCATAGGTAAAATATCAGAGAATGTAATGCTAGTGATACAGTACTGGAGATCACGAGTTTGGTTTCAATTTCTGTGGAACTTTTCTGAGATTCTCTACCCTTTTTTCTCCATTATCCAACTATACAGATGCACAACAAGAGCCGGTCACACCAGTTAGTCTTGGAAGGATCACTCTGTCTGAAGATTTGGGGGATTACTGATGGATGATGCTGGAAAGTCCCAGGACTTTTGTTCCAGAAAGGCCTGGGTTGAAACAACTGTTTACCATAAAAGTTTGGCCTAGAGAAGATAGTTCTCTGCGGTATGGGATGGAATTCGGATCCCGTTGGGACGGAGGTGATCAACATATTAAACTTCCTATCCAAGTTAACTGGAAAGGTCTTGAATACAGAACAAAAACATCTGCAGATCACAAATCTGAGCTGATCATGTGCCAATTAATAGAGTGCCAAGTAGGTGAAGTTCCCTCCGATGTCGCCTGCTGAGGAGCATTCACTTCTATCTGTCCTCTAAACCCAAATCCTAAGATGTGGAATGTGAATGTGGTCTGAAAGCTTTTGCATTCATGGCATGTTAATCGGTTTCTCTCAAGAATAGAACTTTCAGCTAAACTAGGTAAGTTATCATGCTCTTTTCTCACAAGAGAGTATCTGATGTCAGAGTTCTTGTTCTTTCAGGTAGGATCTATATTCTGGATGGAGTAACCTTTATGGCATCCAGAAGGACAAAAATGAATACCACAACTGTTGTGTATCCTGCTTTTACAGGCAATCTGTAGCTATGTGTGGTCATGTGGTTTAAGATTCGGAGGTGACCAAGGAGGTCAGACCTCAGGGGTTAAAACAACTCCTTCTTTCCATCTGAAGACCCAATGGACCATTGTCATTGCTGACAATTTCTAGATAGTGGCATTGGATTATGTGTGAAGCAGTGATAGATGTTTTGGTGTTTGGAGCTCACTCTGTGAGCGGAGCAATGGCTTAAAAACCTTGTTCTCTGCTTTCACACCTAAAAGATATCCTTAATGCACTGTATTGGTCCACAGAGTCTACTTTAAAAAATGTATATATTTCAAGCCAGTGACCGTATTCGCATCAATGGTTGTCAGCAAGCTCTGAACATGCATAATCGTCACCTACAGTTCTGACATAGAATTTAAACTGTCCTCGCTATTGTGAAGAGCTGTAAAGGCAATTCTATGAAGGGCACGGAGACAGTGATTATCCCACCCAGGTTTATCTTTATTGCAGTTTGCCACCCTCCCCTCAATAATGATAAGGTAATTCAGACACTTTGAATAAGTATCTTTACTGTTGTTATTTTGAAAGTAGTCAGGAACTGAGCAAGATGGTGATTCATGGTTATATGTTATGTAGAAATAATGAATAATTTTCATATAAATGTATAAAACGATATGTTGAGGAACTTCTTTATTTTGACATGGGCTAAACAGACACGATTTTCAATGAATCCACAAAACGAATACATGAGAAGACACTGATTAAATGTAGAAAGAGTGAGTGCTGCCCACTGGAGGATTTTAATTTTGGAACTGCACAGATCTGATTGCTTGCCCAGCTAAATGTTCGTTTTTTTGATGGACCCAGGGGACATGTATTCCACAGGGTTAATGTGTCATTGCTTTTAATGGATGCAGAGGATAAAATGGAGAAATAAAATGCGTCATGCTTGTCACTGTGCCCTTAGCAGAATTGAAAGGAAATGTTACATTCTTCAACATTGTATTGTAGCATTTTCTAAAACTCATTCCTCATTCCTTTTGGATTAAGCTTACTGCAGAGTTTAAAAGATCTTTAACGCTGTGACTAACATTTGTTTAAAGTCGCATTCCTCAACAGATATACTTAGAGCTTCAGACCAACAATTAAAAACAACCATTTTGTTAGTGGTTCACCTGAACTTGGTCTTTGCAGTTTGTTTAAGTTTAAAGTCTATTTTACCATACGTTTAAAAATGACAGGCAAGGTTCTTGGGGCAGACCATTAGATCCATTGAAGCACAATCTTCTCTGAAACAGAACTGTGTATTAAGACTAGCTTCTATACAGTTCTTTCCATTTTAACCAATATTTGAGATAAAAGTTAGTAAATGACAATGGGACAATAATGTCCCCTGCACGGTACATGGATTTGTAGCCCTGTTCATTGTGACTCAACTGCCAGCAAAACTGGTATTCTTATTTTTACCAGTTATTACACTAATCTAGGGTGTGCACCAAGGCCTAAGCCTGTCTATGGTAACGGCAATATCCAGAAATGGTTCTGTAACCTTAAGGAGCGCACCAAGAGTGCCCCTATTCAATGGCATTTGACAACTGTCCATGTCCTGAGTTGTTAACATGAAGCTATGGTGGCAGCATACCAATATTTGTGAATAATCCTGACCATTCATTTTTTCTGTGACAGAAATGACAGCTTTACTGACTCCCACCCCACTGGAAGTTCTGCTTCAGTGTAGTGCCTAGATAATCACGCTGACATCCAGTGTGTCAAATACATGTGTACAGTGTGTATGTGTGGAGCATATGTGAGAGTTTGGCTGCTTGCAATGTGGATATATTTGCTGGGACAGTGGGATCCATTTGTGATAACCCCTGGTTTAGCATGGCACATGGTGAAAGATGGTTCCAGCGTTCCCAGACAGCACAAGCAGGCTTCGAAAAATCATAAAAATGTTCCTAGACCTGCAGGTTGAGTAGCTTGGATAATCTACTCAAACAAACTGTAATATACTTGATCCGGAAACAGGTCTCAAATTGTATGATCCTATGCAAATATTGCATTTTACACAGTCACCTCCTTCATTTCCACACAAGTGCACCTTCCAAAATGTCAGTTCAGTATTTCTGCTGTAAAAATAAACCCTCTTGTTTAATTAAAAACACTAAACGCTTCCTCCATGTATAATAAATCTAGCCCATATATAGGGTAAAGATGATCCATGACCTACCTCTTAGTTTACTAATAGCTTTGCCATCAGGGCAGGACTGTTTCTCAGTTTATGTTTAAACACTCACTTTTAATAAGTATATTACTAAAGCATGATGTGGTAGCGCACTGTTATATACAGACAGTAAATTTCCAAGAAATGTCCATAATCCTTCCCACTAACATGCAGCTTTACATGTAAAGATTTATATACTGTATTAACAATAATCTGTGAAAATTGGGTTTTATAAAACATATGTATCATTTGCACATTACAAAGTAAAGTGTTCTAATTATTTTTTTCATCCTATTAAATATTTTTTTCATCACACAGAAGTACAAAAAATGGCCTTTCACAGCTACTGAAATATATTTTTAAATGTTTGTAAAGTTGACTTAGTTATATAGATGTTGTGTGTTAAGAAAAACCTGATACTAACAGCCTTTCATTTCACACAGGTCAGAAAGATTACCTTACAAAATCCTGAAACTCTGCAGTCACAAGGAAAAGTGATTGTGTTGCAAGAAGACAAACTGGCTTTTGACCTCTGTCTCTGAACACAGAGCAAATGTGACAAGAATAAGATTTAAAGGCATCTTACATGCCAATTCAGTTTCCAACTGAACAGAACCCCTATTCTTTGTCAACTCCCCAGAAGGGGCAAGTAGGTTCTAAAAATTGTTCGACTTTACAGTGGATCCACATCCCCTGCCGGGAGGAGTATAAACATGAGACCCGAATCATCCCATTATGTTCGGTTTCCAAGTTCATCTTGACCAAGGAATAGAGTGCTCTAAAAAGTATTAATGAACTGCTGTGAGACAAGGGTTGATTTTTGCAATGCAGCTAGGTTTCCAGAGGTGAGATGCTTTTCCAACATGTAGCTCTCCAGCAAACTGTAAATAGCTCTCCTGTATTCAGGTCAGACTACTAAATTAAGAGCTTTTGCTTAATTGGATTAATATATGTATACCAAAATGGAAAGTGTGCATTTGAGATGAAAATCAGTGTATTTGCAGAACTTGTAAGCAGACGTTTGGAGAACAATGGCTGAAATTCCAAAACATATTTAAACATGATATTTTAGTCGTTAACTGTGTGGTGTTGGGGAGACCTGCTACTAATATTATTACTTTGATGCCAGGAGCATTCAAAATTGACAAAGCCTTTTTTAGGGTTGGGCGCACAAGCGCTCTAGCCTGCTGTAATCTGTTTGTGGGCTTTTAACCTCGCCTACCGCAAGCCCATCAGTTTCGTTAGTACATGAGCTTGTCTTTTAAAAATCACTTGTTTTCATTTGTGAAAGGCATGCACACGTCATGCCTTTTCTGGTGTTTAGCCCTCCTGGAGCGCACCGACCAACTACAGAAAACATATCAGGCTCCATGTTTTCCGAATGGCTTCTGGGCTACTTTTTTTTTTTTAATTTCTTACGCAGCGCAATCTCGCTGGGCGGTAGTAGAGCGCTTTGAAATACATCGACTCAGTTACATGGGTAATTGCACATTTGTTGATACATTTGACAGCGAGCGAACTTCTCTTTTCCTTTTGTGTATTCCTTCATGCTCATGGCGTGGCGCTTTAAATTGGCTCGCTTATGTAAAACTGTATTACTTTTCATTTTCAATTTGTGTGACAATAAAAGTCCGGTTAGGACTTTCCAACGCTAATAGCTCTAAGTCGAGCAAATGTGAGACCCATCGCATTGCAAATGCTTGTTTATATTACTGCTGGAGATCCTGATTGATGCACTGAGGTGATCACAGCTAGCAATCTTGCAAGTGGTGGTTACTAATGTAATGTTGTCTGATGAGGTCACTATTACAACAATAATAAGCTTAGGATGATTTTCATTAAACATAAGTGGCTCGTTTTACATAAAAGATTGGAGGAGCCTGACCTAAAGTGTGCAACTTGCTGGAGAATGTGCATCTGCCTAACACCAAGAAGACCATCTGCTCAGAGAGGGCAGGAGAGTGTCTGGCCCTGCAGGAGAAGACACTGTCTGGGAGAAAAAGCACAGCTGTGTTGGTGTGAAGGATACACAGAAAAAGCAATTATATAGTGGGCGTCACTGGGATAAAATTGTGCCAATGGCGGTCATCTGGTCTCCCCAAGAGTGGTGAACTGCATGAAGAAAAACTGCAAAACAACTGTGGCGACTGGTACTCCTGAATTAATCTGACTGCTGCTGCAACTACCAGTGTACGGTGCAACCAAGAGGGACCAATTGTCTCAGTGGCAGTCTGCCTTTGACCTGCCAAGGACACCTGGCTCAGAGCCCACATCTCCCGAAGGCCAGACCTCACTATTCCCACCTGCCAAGCTGTCGCCTGAACCTGTCCGTGTACACGAAAGACAAATATGTCTGCCATCACAGACGAAGAGTCACCACCAAAGACAGTGGCAGGCTGAATCCTTTGCCAATCAAGTAATAGCGAGACATGAGGTGCAGAAACTGAGAGATTGTAGACGTGAGCATCGCTAAACAGCCTATTATTATCTTTATCAGTAAAACACTTCTGGGCTAAAGAACTATACTAAACTAGTTGTCATGGTGCCACCACTCACTGAAACTTGCACTTGTGCCTAATTCTGCCTGCACTCCACTGATGGGATGGAAGCACTCCAGACACAGGGAGGGCAGGTCCCATAAAGCAGGGAGATGGGCACCAGTGTGGATACACCATTTCAATATGACCCGGGGGTAAAATCGTTTAAGCTTCACTTTACCTATCTAATTATGTTTGTACCACTATGATACTCAAAGTAGTTTCTTCTAAAAATATACAAGCAGTGGACTAGACATTGATTTATTGGATCTGTTGGTTGATTGTTGATTTCTGAGTTGTTGCCACCCACACTATGTCCCTGATAAACCTTTGATTGCTCTACCTCGCTCCCTGGTGGGCAACTGTATAAAGGATGTACTTGGCCCAGTTTGTAGAGTCATAGGAGAATGGAGCGCAGTGACAAATTACCACAACCACCATGGTAGGGGACAGTATTCTACCAATCAAATGTAATATGGGAAAGTACATAAGATTATTCCAATTGTAGAGTTGATCACCTCTAAGTTAATCATTCTTACTCCAAACTTTCTAGCTTAAATAGTTTCCTACTAATCTGCAGTTGAGGATTCCACTATGGTGATGACTGCACATATGGAGTTTGACCAAAGCTTATTAAACAAGAGACTTTCCTCCAGCTTTATAACTAAAGTTGAAGTTGAATTAAGCAATGCCTGGAGGCTGTAATTCTTAAAAAATAGATAACACATGAGTACTGAAAATGTCAAAAGGGCTGGGTTTTCAAATAGTATTCACGCAGGTCTGTTCCCATCAGTTAATCTACACTGCAAGAGGCGAATAGGAGAGATTGCAAACACGTATGAAGCCTAATCAGAGAATCCAAACTCATCTAGTTTTGCACACCCATGTTATGGTCATGTGAACAAATACGGTCTTTTTGTGAAGAGGTCTTGTTAAGTTTAGACTTATAATTAACAGAAATCAAGAACACTTTTCCTTTACTTCATTATGAAAACTAATTCAGCTTAGGAAAGTTCAAAATGTAGTTTCATAATTTGTTCCTCCATTGTTGAAAAAAATAGTTTTAAATCAAAACTTTGTTTGAGAACTGAGATGCAGCTAGAAGAAAAAGTGGTTGCATCTTTTCAAGGTTCTCTTGTACAGTGTATATGATAAAATATGGATTCATTTTGATAACAGTAATGCTCAAACTACTGATTGTTCTCCAACCTGACATGTGGTAAATTCTTACTTAATTGCTTGTGAACTGTTCTCCAGGTCATGTACTGATTTATCTTGAATTGATAATGTATTGCTGGGTTGGATAGGTTTTGGCTTATTTGTTGCCAGGAAAGGCTTTTTTTGTTTTAGGAAAAATATTTAAAAACTTTAATACATATTAATATAAGATCACATAAGATGATCAACTGAACTGGAATAATCACATTTTGAGCGCCTTGCTTTGGTCGGATCGTTCCAGCTCTGAACCAGTAAGTGTTTCCACACTGTGGAAGCTGGGACAGAAATTGTATAATCTCCTGGTTGTGATCTGGAGTAGCAAGTGGTGGAAAGGATGTATCATCTCTTTATCAGAAGTTTCTGGTTCACTACTATGATAAAACTCCACTGAAATGCATGATGAAAAGCTCTGGGGAAGATGCACGAGGACTTGAATTGTATTTGTCTGTCTACAGGTAACCGTTACCCTTGAAGGAATTTAGTGTGCAGTATGTTGTAATCTATGGAGTAATCAAATAATGAAGGATGGAAGACACTGATTGATATTAAGCCTGCATTTCATACTGGGTGATAGCATTAGCTACTGTTCCATTGGATGTGAAAAGCAAGAAAGGTAGACTTGGTCTGAGGGCACAAGGATTTTAAAAAATTGCTAGCAATGGAGTTGACTCAAGGAATAAAGCAGATATCCATGTTGAGACCAATACCCAGGTGTTGAAAGTGGAGGGAGGGTGGTGTTTGGAGCCAGTACAGCATGGCATCTGGAGGAAGGCAAGTGCTGTAGACTAGTGTTTGTGAAGAGTACTGCTGTTTCATCACCACTAACCTTTAGCCATTTGAAGTGCATGCAGAGAACAGCCGTTAGGCAGTGGTGCAAGCTGTAGGTGATCTGATTTTCTTTTGTCTCTGGATGTTATAAGATTCCCAGGTAAGTGAAGCTGCCACTGGCAGCTTTTCATTTTCTTGCAGAGGTTGTAGATGTGCCCGTTTGATACTCCCTGGGCACACTTAATGACTGATAGTGCAGATGGTCAGCAAAGCAAATGTACCAATATATGTGGTAGATCCACTAAATAGAGAGCTTTTGACTGACATTAAGCTCTGCGTGCTGAGATTCACATGAAAAAATGCAAGGCACATGGAGATACTTCTGAGAGTGGACATTGATGCTTTTCAGTTCAAAATGTACAATGAAGGCTCATATGGCTTGGACTCAACTTATTTTGCAAGAGTTTGTACCACTCCAGAACACTGCACCACTTACAAAAAGGGGGAAGAAAGCAATTAATTCTTCGATGGTAAGATAGCTGTAGTAAATTCTATTCTGGGAAGAATATGCCAAGTAAGATCAAACGTATTAGGATTTGAATTAAACAGTTCCATTCTAAGAAACTCTGTGAATGTTAAGGCTTTAAAGGCATTTTAAAAGCAAATATGTCTGCATTAAAAAGCGCAACTGATACATGTAGGTAAAAAGGTGGAAGGAGGAAAACAGCTATATAAATCTCCACACTGGACTGATACAGAAAAATCAAATTGTAAGTGCCAAGGCTACAAACTGGGGTCCCAAAGTGTGCCTGTCTCCAACTTATTTTATTGTGGCCTTCACCTACTTTTCAGACAAACAACATAGCCGAAACACTGGGTGTTTCATTTTAACCCACTTCATTCAGCAAAACAATAAGTGCTCATCAGTGACACAGGCCAAGGGTTTGAATTTCAAAATTAAAAAGTAAAACATATCTACTCCGTGCAATGGTCACTTCTCTCATTATCTGGCACATTACAGTTTTGAAAACCATGAATATCTTGAACGAAAACAAAGATATAACTAACCTATGTGTACTAGAGTCACACTAAAATGTCTGACAAGCTGGAGAATCCTACGCTAATCAAACAAGCAGGACAAACGTGTGAGAACAGATTTGTCAAGTTTCTTGCATTCTTGGATATCTTTACTAGAACAATGTTCACAATAAGGACATCCATTTCATTTCATAGTTTATTTTGGGTGAACCCCATTTAACTTTGACATAAATATGACATAAAAAGACATTATGAGTAAAACTAAATTACCAAGACAGCTTGCCAAATTAAAATACCCCAATACAAAAAGCAGATGTAAAATGATCCATCAAAATACATCAATAAGTCATTACACACTTAAAATGCTAAAATAATAGTCCTGCCCTCATTCTTACCTGCCTTACCACCGACAATACTACAACACAGAATCAAATGTAAAGTAGTCCATCAGAATACATCAACAAAGCATTAACCGCTAATGGTACTACAGTGATAACCCTGCCCTCTTTCTTACCCTCCACAGCGCCTGAAGATAGCAGCCAAGACCCAACGCTATATGAGTACTACAGTATGTTCTCAAAATACCATAGGCTTCTTTGCAATGCTTGGTGCCTAGCGAGATGCACAATGGTCTAATCCACAACTTTCTAAATCTTCCAAAAGCAGGGCAGAAGAACAGCAGATGTTCAACGTCTTCA
Source organism: Pleurodeles waltl (assembly GCF_031143425.1). Taxonomy (NCBI): domain Eukaryota; kingdom Metazoa; phylum Chordata; class Amphibia; order Caudata; family Salamandridae; genus Pleurodeles; species Pleurodeles waltl. Next base: position 739,561,377 of record NC_090447.1, on the reverse strand, counting down.
GCTCTGTAGCCACACAATTAGCATTTGGTTATATTTAATTGACTGCAATCCCACTTTTTATTAACATTGTATGTGCCATAGGCGATATACAAGCTTCCATGTCGGGTTCAAATTTCAGCCTGGGCTGGAAGTAAGAACTCTTCGACCATCCCTCCTGTTCTAGTATTTTGAATACACAGATTATTTACCCACTCCCAATGTTTCTCATTTACTAGTCACTTTGCATTCTGATCTATTAGTGATATGTCGAACCAATATAAGCCCAGACCTACTGACCCCATTTGCTGTTTAACATGCTGTAGCCAGGAGATAGAGTTACTTCTACTATGGGTCATTCTAAATGTTGAGCAAATCTTGCAAAAGTTAATCTGTCACTGTAAAGCTTCACTTTAAATTATAGTCTCCAGTAACAAATAGATTCAGTTTGAGATAACGAAACCATATTAAATACATATATTCTAATACTTCCATGTGCCTAGCACCTTAAGCTTTACATTCCAGGAGCCACTGATACAGCAATTCTTGCAGATGTAAGAGCCAAAATGCTGCCAAAGAGATAATCATGATGTACAGGTATAGTGGGATTTTTCCAATGGCCCTGAAACATTCTAATGGACATCTGAACATCCAAATCTCTCGTACCAGACATATTGCAGATTCTTGATAAGTATCCTTCTAAAGTCAAGCCAAACCATGTACAAGCCACACCCCAAAACACGCGTGACAGGGCAGCTGTCATTAAACCTGCAGACTTTGAGGGGCGGATGCGTAGCTTGGGCATTAAGATTGCTGTTGCACTCTAGGAGCCCGACTCCTCTGTCATCCACCACCATTTGTTGCCCAGCTGAATACTAACTGCCCTTCCTAACCACAACCTAAGAGCCTCCAGTTCAGGCTGTGCCGGTGCTGGTCTACGAGCAATCACCCTGGCCCTGTTTTGGCAGCGTCATTGCTGCCGCCCCAACCACTGGTCTAAAATGGCATCCTTGACCTGATTCTGTGCCCTTGCCTAGGACGTGGGGGATTGGCAGCCTCACCTGCTCATCCCAATTCCTGGACTGCCCTGTGCACTGATTGCGCTGCAGATCCTGAGTAGTATCTGCTATAGACACCAGCGCAACGAGCGGGAGATGCGGGGAGAAACTTTCACACTCTCATCCTAGGCCTGCAGCAGTGAGCAACTCACTGTCCCTTATGATAGATCGCCCAAAGGTGGCTCATAAAGTCGATATCAGCCTGGCCGGGGTTTTTCCACCTCTCGGGCCCCATGACGCTGATCTGCCGCCCACCACCTGCAATCTGCGCTGCCTGCGAGTCCATGGCACAATGCTGCGCCACTCCCCTCCTTGTGCTACCAGTGCATGAGAGGGCCCTGAAGACTGAGACCTGGCAGCAAGAGTGGGTGGCCTCTCCCAAGGTGGTTTTGAGCAATGGATTGGCCCCTGGGTGGCCTTCATACCAGGTGAATGCCCTCTATCCAGATTATGGCCTCATTATGACCCTGGAGGCGAGTGATAAAGTGGTGGTAATACCTCCAAAAGGCTGACGGTAACTACCACCAAATTATGACCGTGGCGGTCATAACGCCCATAGACAGCCAATGTCCCACACCAACCGCCAGGGCGGACACAACACTTACTACGGCGGAAGACAAAGTACTGCCCACCATATTAAGACCCTACAATCCGCCATGTTTTCCGGTACAAACGCCATCAAAAGCCTGGTGGAAACACATCCCAGAAGAGAAAAGACGCACCATCGGAGACCTAGTTAAGAACAACACCGCCATTGAACGCGAACTGCAAGTTTTTCCGATGATCTTCTACGTTATGCTCCACCTGGAACACCAACGCCGACGAAGACAATGACGGGGAGTACAGCCGCCTAGCACACAAGGGAGGGAGGGAGGAAAACGAGAGTGACACACACACACACACACGCAGGACACACACCATACACACAACCAGCTGTACACGAAAACAATTTGCACCCGATACACAGCAGAATAATGCAAGGAAATGCACCAAGGTGAATGTATTAATATCAACAGCTAATAAATAGTCCAATTGTCCGTGAAACAGATATGTACAAATGTACACCAAGGGACACTGCCCAGTCCAATGTTTAAAGGGTCCACATGGCCACAGGGCACAGTCCAAGGCTCAACTCGAATCCTGACTTAATCCAGATAGAACTCTGCAAGGGCATCAGTTTGCAAGTGGGCAGGCACCTCAGGGGGGAAAAGGTGTGGGTGCACCTCAGTTGAAGTCGGGAACATGGCCACTGGTTCTGGAGGGGGCTCCATGCCCATTTCTCTGTCCTGTGAGTGCAACACCACAGTCTCTGGAGAGGGTGACTTTCCCACTGGTTCTGCAGGGGGCTCCATGCTCATTTCTCTGTCCTGGTGAGTGCAACGCCACAATTTCTCGAGTGGGTGACTTTCCCACTGGTTCTGGAGGGGGCTCCATGCCCAGTTCTCTGTCCTGAGTAGTGTAAGGCCACAGTCTCTGGATTGGGTGACTTTCCCACTGGTTCTGGAGGAGGCTCCATGCCCAGTTCTCTGTCCTGGGAAGTGCAAGGCCACAGTCTCTGGAGTGGGTGACATTACCACTGGTTCTGGAGGGGGCTCCATGCCCAGTTCTCTGTCCTGGGGAGTGCAAGGCCACAGTCTATGGAGTGGGTGACTTTCCCACTGGTATTGGAGGGGGGCCCTCGTACAGCAGTCCCTGGAGGGTGGCCTGCATGGCTTCCGCTGGAGGTGATGGCTGCACTATGGTGGCAGATGGAGGTGCCTCCTGGGCAGCCTTTGCAGGTGGTGATGGCTGCGCTGTGGTGGCAGATGGAGGTGCCTCCTGGGCAACCTCTGCAGGTGGTGATGGCTGCACTTCCTCAGCTGGCGGTTGGGGCCCCGTGACCACCAGTGGTGGTGGAGGTGTCACCCTGACCGCCTCCGCTGGAGTAAAGGGCTTTGTCCTCTCCATGACATGGGGTGTGGAATCCTTACCCTTCCTGGCAGGGGTTGATAGCTGCTTTCCCTCCATGGCAGGTTGTACGTGTTCTTTAACCTTCCAGGAAGGAGTTGAGGGCTTCTTCCCCTTCAAAGCAGGAGGTGCAGGCTCCTTCCTCTCCTTGGCTGGAGGTGCAGGCTCCTTCCTCTCCTTGGCTGGAGGTGCAGGTTCCTTCCTCTCCTTGGCTGGAGGTGCAGGCTCCTTCCTCTCCTTGGCTGGAGGTGCAGGCTTCTTCCCCTTCGTGGCTGGAGGTGTGGGAGCCTTCCCCTTCGTGGCTGGAGGTGTGGGAGCCTTCCCCATCGTGGCTAGAGGTGTGGGAGCCTTCCCCTTCGTGGCTAGAGGTGTGGGAGCCTTCCCCTTCGTGGCTAGAGGTGTGGGAGCCTTCCCCTTCGTGGCTAGAGGCTGGAGGTGTGGGAGCCTTCCCCTTCATGGCTGGAGGCTGGAGGCGTGGGAGCCTTCCCCTTCGTGGCTGGAGGCGTGGGAGCCTTCCCCTTCGTGGCTGGAGGTGTGGGAGCCTTCACTGACTTCTCACCATGACTAGGTGGCGCACCACTGTCCGCGTGGACTGTTTGGCTGAGGTGCTGGGCTGGGTCGTTGGGACCCTGCTCTTACGGGCAGGACGGGGGGGGGGGGGGGGGGGGGAAGAGGTCAAGTTGGGCAAGGAAAAGCTTCTTAGGGACGGTGGGGCGGGAGGAGGGCGGAGGGATGGGAGTGAAGGTTGAGGGAGTGATTGTAGGAGGTGTGTGTCTGCTGGATTTGGGTGCAGGTGCAAGGGCAGTATGCTGATGTGAGGTGGATGGCTGTTGGGTGTGTGAGTGCTTGCATTTGTGTCCTTTAGGGGGGGGGGGGACAGACAGGGTGGGAGAGGACACAGGGGACAAGCGCATGGATGTTGTGGAGGTGCCTGCTTGGTGTGGTGATACTGGTGGTGGATGTTGGTGCAGTGCATGCAGGTTTTAGTGTGGATGTGACTGGGAGGGAGGTGGAGGAGGAGGGGGAGACAATGGAGGCAGTGGATGTTGTTGTGTTTGCAACTGTCTGGTGTTTGCATGAGTGCTTGTTGGATGAAGTGTGGTGCCTGTGTTTGCCTGTGCCACTCTTGGGTGTTGTCTTGTGTGCATGCTCGTCAGTATGTGTGCATGGGATGGGTTGGGGTTGAGGGGACTGGGACTGGGAAGTGGTAGTTGGAGTGGGGACGGTAGGAACAGGGACAATGGCTGCCATCAGAGAGGAGGCCAGAGCCTCAATCGATCTCTGCTGGGCCGCCAATCCACCATGGATGCCCTCCAGGAATGCACTGCATTGCTGCATCTGGGATGCCAGCCCCTGGATGGCTTTCACAATGGTTGACTGCCCTACAGAGATGGATCTCAGGAGGTCAATAGCCTCCTCACTCAGGGCAGCAGGGCTCACTGGGGCAGGGCCTGAGGTGCCTGGGGCACAGGAGATGCCCACCCTCCTGGATGAGTGGGCACGGGCAACTCGCTGAGGGGCTACTGGGAGGGCAGTGCTGGTACGGGGGATGGCGGCTGTACCTGCAGCTGGGGTGGTCACAGAGGTGTCCACCACCACCAGGGAGCTCCCATCGGAGGAGGTATCTGAGTCTGTGTTGTCACCTCCTGTCTCTGCTGTGCTGCACCCCTCGCCATCCGTCCCACTGGTTCCCTCAGCGTCTATGGACTATGTCTCCTGGGTCCTGTGGGATGCAGCTCCCTCTGTCGCCAGTGCCCCTGCTCCTCCGCCAGATTCTGTCGCCAGTGCCCCTGCTCCTCCGCCAGATGATGCTAAAGCACCCAAGAACAGGATGACAGAACAAAAAAAGGGGGGAGAGAGAAAAAGGAAACACTGGATCAATGACTACACCAACACCACAGTTGGCATACACAGCACCATCACACACAGGGATCAGGCTTAATCACTATGCATTGCACTGCCAGTGATATGGCTAGATGCTAAGGCAAGATGAGGGCCACACACCACCAACTGCACCCCTCCTGGTACCCACAAAGCCCTGCCTGAAATGGAATGCTAACAATCTAGGTTACCTGCATTTGCCATACACCCATTACCCTAGAGTTGACCCACGCTGCAATGTCTGGCCTGGCCTTAGGGGCACCCACTAACTCACATCCAACACCCAGATCCCACCCCACTGGCCAAATTTTGGAATAATACCCACTGCACTCACCCCCTTGTGGCTGCTGTGATTCCCTCAAGCACCCATCCAGCTCTGGGTAGGCCACCGCCAGTATGCGGGCCATCGGGGGGGGGGGGGGGGTCAGGTTCCGACGACAAAAAGAGCGGGGGGACAAAGGATACACTTGGTCAATGGCTGCCTCAACAACACCGTTGGCGTACACAGCACCCTCACACAGGGAACAGGCCTACGCACTATGCAATGCAATACCAGTCACAATGGAATACATAACGTCAACAGCAGCATACCTGACACCCACAGACCCCTGCCCAGTAGTGGATGCCTACTAGCTGTGTAGGAGTGGGTGTTCATCAGCCCCTGCCCAATATGGGACCAACCCTGCAATGTCTGGCCTGGCCTAGGGGCACCCACAGGCCCAGATCCCCCACCCATAGACTACCCCACCACGCACAAGTAGTAGATTTGGAACCGCCCTCCCCCCCCCCCCCCCCCCCCCCCCCCCCCCCCACCTTGTGGCTGCTGTGATGTCCTCAAGCACCCATGGAGCTCCGGATAGGCCACCGCCAGTATGCAGAACATCAGGGGGTTAGGGTTCGACAGGTATCCCTTCCTCATTGGGAGGCCATCCCCAGTTGGGCCTCCGTGGTCTTCTGTGCCCAGTGTCTCAGGTCCTCCCACCGTTTCCGACAGTGGGTGCTCCGCCTGCCATAGACCCCCAGGGTCAGCACGTCCTTGACAATGGCACACCATAATCCCTCCTTTTGATGAGCGCTGACCTGCAGAGGCAATACAGACAGGAGAACACCATTAAACAAACAGTCCAGCCTGTCACACAAATGTCCAGCCTGTCACACAAATGACCCACCATTCCCATTTCCATCACCACTGGCACACACATTGCCCGGTGCATATCATGTACACCACCACAAGACATTCCCCCCGCCCCCCACCGATGACACGATGCTTGCACACACATTTCCATGCATCCTTCCCACTAGCATTGTGCCTAATGTGTACTCACCTGTTGGTCTGGAGGCCCATACAGCAGTCTGTACTGGAGTAGGACCCCATCCACCAGTCGCTCCAACTCCTCCGAAGTGAAGGCATGGCCCCTTTCCCCGGTCACATGCGCCATGGTGGGTTCCAGACACAGGTCACAGCAGCACACGCAGTGTAGGTGTTCTCCTGTTCAAGGTCAGGAAACAAGTGAGGAATCAGATAGAAAATGGCAGTCACGTCCGCGGCGCTGTACACCGTCACCGCCGGCGCTGATCCCCTTTGGCCACTGTACTTCATAGAGCCCTATATTATCCAATGAGGAATTGCACGGCGGTGCAAGACTGCCTTCTTCCACGAGGCCCAATGTGAGCGGAGTTTCCTCACTTCCACCTGTCCCTACATACAGGACAGGCAGTCATCATTTCGGAGGAGGTGGGGGGACAGTCATATTGACTTTAACTGCGTCACAGATTAGACTGGCACATACCTCGCCATTAACACTATTCCATTACATAAATGCACCATGTACAATGAGCTTGTGGTTCCATTGTTCCAATTGTGACAGCCTACTCACTCTTGTGTCCCTTAGATACCTACCGCTGCGGATGAATAGGAGGTGGGGACATACCCCCGTGTACAGACCCCTTGTGGACTTCGCTACACTGGAGGACAGGCACATTATACTCATCTATAGACTGGACAGGGCCACAACTGTGCCCTATTGGAACCAGACCTGATCTCATCTATCTATCATCCGACTGGGATCCCTCCTCTTGTGCAAGTGCTATCAGTGCTCCATTTCTTGGCAACTGGTTCTTTCCAAGTGACAGTGGGCTTGGCAGCAGGAATGTCACAGACAATGTTCTCAATCATGCTGGCAAGAGTCTTGTCTGCACTGGTAAAACACATGTGCATCTACATTTCTTTCCCTCGGTGGAAGATTTGGCCACTGTGAAGGCCGGAGTCTATGCAATGGGACATATCCCCAATATTATTGGGGCAATTGACGGAACACATATTGCGTTTGCCCCCCCCCCCCGACGCAATGAACAAGTGTTCAGGAATCATAAGTTTTTCCACTCACTGAATGCGTAGATGGTGTGCCTGGCGGACTAGTACATCTCCCATGTCAATGCTAAGTATCCTGGGTCAGTAACATGATGCCTTTGTTCTGAGGAATGGCAGCATCCCAAATATGTTGGCCCAACTACAGCTGCAGCGGAAGTGGAGGACTGGTCAATGGACTAGCTAGTGGTAGGGGCCCGCTGCTGTGCTGTTGGCTCCCTCATGATGTTGGCCATGTCTGCCAGAAACTCTGCTATGGAGATAAGGGTGGTTTTAATGGCCTGCAAGTCCTCCCTGATGCCCTGATACTGTCCCTGCAGCCACCTGTTCTCCTGTACGTTGTCAAGGGTCTGGCCAATCGTGTCCTGGGAATGTTGGTAGGCTCCCAGGATCTCAGAGTGCCTCCTGGAGAGTCGGTTCCCTGGTCCTGTCCTCCCCTTGGCGCAAAGCAGTTCTCCCAGTGTCCCTTACGGCCTGTGCCTCTGTCCACTGAACCCAGGTCCCTGATTGTCTTGGGTATGAAGTGTGAACTGGGGGGTCCCTCTACAGGTGGGCACACTGCTGATTGATGTGTCCTGGGGACAGAGGTGTGAGTACGCTGAGGGGGTGCTGTGGTGTTGGATACTGATGAGGGAGGCTCTGTGGTGGACTGTGAGTGGGCTGGGGTGACCGGCTGTCCAGTGGTCCCTGATGGGCCAGGTAGGTCATCCAGATCCTGAAGTCCAGAGTTACTGTCATCAATGGGGGCATCTTCTGTTGGGGGACTGTATAGTCGTGGCACCTCCTTTCTGCTGAGATTGGCTGGGGCACCTGTGGGGATGTAAGTGATGTATTATGCTTCATGTCTGTGACATACTGTACATCGCTATCTTCTCCTCTATCATTGGTGTGCCCTGCCACCTTTTGCTTGCGTATGGTGATGTATTGTGTGAATATTAGTTTCCCTATGCTGTGCATGCTTTTGTGATGGGTGTCCACGCAGGGCTGGGAGGGCTGTCCATGCATTGGTATATAATGCAGGGCTTGGCATTGGGGTTAGTGATATGTGTAGATGCAGTATGTGGGATGTGGTGGAGTGATGGGAGTGAGGGTGTGAGATGGCATGCAGGCATGGGGGTGATTAGAAGTAAATACTGACTTACCAGTGTCCAGTCCTCTGGCTACTCCAGCGAGCCCCTCAGGATGCAGTATCGACAAGACTTGCTCCTCCCATGCTGTGAGCTGTGGGAGAGGAGGTGGGGTCCGCCGCCAGTCCACTGAATGGCGAGCTGGTGCCTTGCTGCTATGGAACATACCTTCCCCCGTAGGTCATTCCACCTCTTCCTGATGTCGTCCCTTGTTCTTGGATGTTGTCCCACGGCGATCACCCTGTCCACGATTCTCCACCATAGTTCCATCTTCCTTGCAATGGATATTTGCTGGACCTGTGCTCCAAAGAGCTGTGGCTCTACCCTGACAATTTCCTCCACCATGACCCTTAACTCCTCATCAGTGAAACAGGGGTGCCTTTGTGGGGACATGGTTGTTGTGTGGTGTGTGTTGGTGAGTGTGTGTTGAGTAATGTGGTGGGGTGTGTCATGTGGAGTGCTTGAGGGATGTATGGGTGTAGGTGGTGTGTGTGTCTAGTTGTCCCAGTGGTCTTGGTGTCAGTCTGGGGCAATAATTTGTATTCGTAAAGGGTTGTGGATAATGTGGGTGTGTGTTTTATAGTGGTGTGGTGTGTGTATGAGTGTCAGGTGTGTGTTTTTATTATTGGCCAATGTGGTAGTGTTCTGTATGTGGGTGTCCATTCTGAGCCCGGCAGTATGAACCGCCGATGGTTTACCGCCGTGGTGATTCGTGGATTCATAAGGTGCTGGGAGTTGTTTGTTGGCTTAACGGTATGGGTGTTGGGACTGCCACTTTTCCACTGACCTTTGGGCTGGCGGATGTGTCTGTATTCTGGTGTGTGTGTGTGTGTCTGTATTCTGGTGTGTGTGTGTCTGTATTCTGGTGTGTGTGTGTCTGTATTCTGGTGTGTGTGTGTCTGTATTCTGGTGTGTGTGTGTGTCTGTGTTCTGGTGTGTGTGTGTGTGTCTGTGTTCTGGTGTGTGTGTGTGTGTCTGTGTTCTGGTGTGTGTGTGTGTGTCTGTGTTCTGGTGTGTGTGTGTGTCTGTGTTCTGGTGTGTCTGTGTTCTGGTGTGTCTGTGTTCTGGTGTGTCTGTTTTCTGGTGTGTCTGTTTTCTGGTGTGTCTGTTTTCTGGTGTGTCTGTTTTCTGGTGTGTCTGTGTGTCTTTTGATATGGCGAACGTATATTTGCTACCATGACGGTATGTTGGTGGCCATCACTGCGTCAGTAAGCAGGATTTACTGCCAATGTCATAATGAGGACCTATGTGCTTGGGGCCAGCCAGGGAGACGGACGCTTGGTGTGATGCAGGGCTTGCACCAGAGGGACGCACAAGGACTAAACGGGGCCAGCAGCCCATAAGTATGTCACAGAGCGATTACACAGCTGTGTGCAGTGCAAGAGACCTTGTGGAGTGCTGATCTGCCGGGGATTCTGAGAGCCCGTGACCCCTTGGGATGAGAGCAGGGCGCACACTTGAACTTTGCCACAATGAGCCTTCTGCGTCATGCCTCCCTGGTGATGGGCCACGTATGAGAGGTTGTGGCCTAGTGGTTACGAGTCTAGCCCTGAACCATGGTCTCAATTGTGTACTGTGCCTGCCCCCATGTTTGAACCTCTTGCTCTTGTCTGGGGGCCCTGGAGCCAGGACCGGAGCCTGGTGTCGATGTGATGACCCACTGATGGGTCGATGTCTTGCCGTATTGGTGCTAAGTGTCTCATGCAATGGACTTCTCTGTAGGCCTCTGTGATGTCTGGAGAATATGGCACCCCAAGCAGTGGCAGTTTACTCACACATAGGTGGCACACCACACACACTCATGCATTGATCTTAACCTTGTGTCATCCACAGGCTGTCTCTGTGTATCTCAGGTCCAGGTCCTCCCCAGGGGGATCTCTGATCATGCCCCTCTTCTCCTCCGGCTTGGCTCAAACCCGGACTTTCTGCGTCCGATGTGGTGGCTCAACTCATGGCACCTTCAAGATGAGACCTGTAAGCAGGAACTTGAACACAAACTGAAGGCTTACTTTCTGACGAATGACAACTCAGTGCGCTCAGCTGGTAGTCTATGGGTGGTCAGTAAAGCCACCATCAGAGGGTATGCCAAAGGCAAGATTAGGGTGAGGGAACAAGACCAGCGCAGTGACTGACTCAGTTTAAGGTTTGTGCTCTCTGTTTGCAGGCACATCTTCCTTCGGGCTCACTAAGTGCTGCTTGTTGGCAACTTGAGTTGATCCGTGAAGAGATCTTTCTACTGTTGTTCAAAGCCACGAAATAGCTGTTGTGGGCCTCGATCGCCGGTGTGTATGGCTGAGGAGACAAAAATGGCAAGGTCTTGTACTTAAGCGTCCAGGATGATACATGAGATCACTGATAAATCACTGATAAATAGTGGCATATGCACTGAACCCTTCGGGCATTGCCCAGGCTTTCGTGACCTACTACTGGCACCTTTACACCGCTCCCCTAAGACTGACCCTGCTCCTAACCCTTACTTCTTAGAGGAAGCACCCCTTCCTCATCTATCACCCATCAAAACAGATGTTAGATCAGTCCCTAACAGCGGCAGAGATTGGCACAGTTATATCAGCCTTGGCAGCGGGGAGGGCTACCGGACCCGACGGATCTCCCACAGAATATTATGCTGTATTTATAGACCTCCTTATCCCTCGGCTGCTAGCCTCTACCGGGGAAGCTTTCAAGAACACATCCTTTCCACCCGAAAAAGATGGGGCCACAATTGTAGTTATTCTGAAGATACAAAACACATCCACCTCCTGCTCAGACTATTGTTGGATCTCCCTTATTAATAGGGAAGTCAAGATCCTCTACACCATTTTGGCTACCCGCATCAAGACCGTCCTTCAGACCCTGATCCACCCGGACCAATACAGATTTATACCAACCCGTGGTACGAGGCACTGTCTCCGCCAGCTACACATTGCCCTCGTCCGCCGACATCTCCTTGTGCCTCAAAAAGCTCTCATTTTCATAGATTTTGAGAAGGCGTTTGACACTGTAGACTAAAATTATCTGGACCATAACCTGCAGAGAGCTAGAGTTGGGCCCCACTTCTGCAGACTCATCCACACGCTCTACTCTAATCCTATGGTCCAAATAAATGGCACAGTATCTGATGCCTTTCCTATAGGGCAGGGGACACAGAAGGGTTGCCCATTGTCACCACCTCCTCTCCGCGCTTGCAATAGAATCCCTTGCGCGTCTCCTCCGCTGTGACGCGCATGGACAGGGAAGGATGAAGGATACCGGACACGAGGATCGCAGCGCATTATAGGCAGATGATGTACTCTTGTTCCTCACTGACCCTGCCAAAAGTGGTACCCGCTGCTTCCAGATTCTCCACCTATTTGGTAAGGTACTTGGCTTGAGTTTCAACCTAGCTAAATAGGTGTTTGTCCCCCGGTCCCGGTCACAAAGTTGTACTGACTGGCAGACGGACATACCTGTGTGTAGGGTACGTTTTTGCGACCCATATCCCTATTTCGCAATACATCCTGAGCTCATGTGGTCTCTGAACCTAGCCCCTCTGACCGGACGAACAAAAGAAGACCTTAAGAAGTGACAGTCACTTCAGCTCAGTGTGATGGGGATGACTGCCCTTTACAAAATGATGGTGCTCCTGAGATTCCTTTATGCCCTCCAGAATTTTCCAATGCAGATAACCCAGCACTGATTCCTGGAGATAGACACGATGGCCATGTCATTCCTGTGGCACTTTACCACTGTCAAGGGGCACCACATGATGGTGGTCTTGGCATTGCAAATCTCCGCTTCTACTAGGCCTCACAATTAGTGGTGGTCAACGACTGGTTTGATGGGGGAATGGTCAGATGCCGCCTATCAGGTAGAACTGGCCTTGGTGGGCTTTAACCGACTCATGGCGATGCTACATGGTACCCCGATTCCCTCATTGCTTCTTGGAGTGGCCAGAGTAGTGTTCTTGGCTTGGAGAGTGGCGCTCCGTCATACCAATTGGGACCTAAAACTCAGGTTTCTGGCCCTTCTGTGGCATAGGATGTGGTTACGGGAGGTGGCGGCACTAGATCGGTTTACAAAATGGGATAGTACTGGTATCACACACCTGGGAGACATGTGGACTGGGTCTCTTATGCTTTCCTTTCAGGAGATTCAAGATACATACACACTCTCTCATCGCCATTCTGGAAATACCTGCAATCAAGACATGCACTATATACACACATACTATGCGATACTACCCTCCCAGAATGCAGTCCCCTTGAGGCTAAACTCCTCATCAGTGCATTGGGGAAAAGAGGCGTCTCAAATCTATCAAACACAAATAAATAATACCCTCAGTACTCTGGACCACCTCAGGACTCCGTGAAAGGGCTTGCTAGGAGCTATGCAGGAGGATGACTGGCGGGATGCACGAATGGCCCCTCAGACCTACTATCTACACTGCGCCTACCTTTCTCCAGATCGACTGCACTAAGCTGGCTTTCTCCCAAGTCCTGTCTGCTTCAGATGTTCTCGTACTCCTGCTGACTTTTTCCACATGGTCTGGTCCCGTCTGATGATACAGACTTACTGGAACACTAATGTGGGGGAATTGTCAGATGTCTTGGACTGGGAAATGCTCCTTTAGATGCTGATGTTACTGTTGGGGGTCCTAAAGGGTGTGTGGTTGACAAGGGCGGAGCGGGCGTTCCTGGGAACAGCCATCATTGGTGGCCAAGTGTGACATCTCAGCCCGATGGAAGAGGTTTGCTCCTCCTACGTTAATACAGAGACAGTGCTGATTGAACTGGTAAGCACAACAAGAAAAAATAGTATATGAGGCAAGGGGTTGCCCCTATAAACATGAGAGTACTTGAGGGACATGGTTGGGTCTGCTTTTCCAATCTTTGGTGCTTGCCTTGCTGTACTACATCTTGTATTCGGTTATCCTTGCCAATACGCTGCTTCTATGGGACCATTACTGAGTGTGTTTATGCATCTAAAAAAAAGAAATCAATAAAAATTGTTTATAAATAACAACCAACTGACTTAATCAGAATCAAAATTATTCATCTGCAATGAGGGCTCGTGTGAGATAGCTTCATCGGTTTACATGTACATGCATCATCTGGTAGAAAATAGTTATATACACTACCACTCTCAGATCATTTCATCGGGCACTAAATCTCATTTGTAAGACTAACTTCAAGAAGGAAAGTGTTCAGAAAGTGACCTGATTTAACAATCCAGCTATCTTCACTGGCATAATAATATGCCAGAACAGTGTTCTCAGAAGTCCCCCTACATGAGTTTTGCTAATCCAACTTGGACGACTGCTTCTTAAGCCTCCTTTCAGTATTGCATTGGCACTTCTCACAATTAGATTCTTAACTACTGCAGAGTACAAAATATCTTTGGTTACTACTCTTTTTGATTTTTTGGTATTTTTATTGATGTCAACTTTTCTCGTCATGTTATACAAGCTGTTGCAGTGCTTAATGCCATTCACGGCCATCAATATATAGGTTATAGGCTGGGTGCATAATAATGGTATCATCATTATAATGTTTTACATAGTTCAAGTGATCGCATGCATTATTGTCTAATCGTAGAGTTCCGAAGTGTAGCAAACAGTAACATTGAAACCATAACTTCGAACGCCCCACCAAGCCACTGTCCAGTGTCTTTGCGTCAACCAAAATTTCACTCTTTCCTCTCCAGGCTGATCATTTAGAACTGTGCCACCCAGCGCCACTAGAGATCCATCACCTTTTCCATCATAGTTACTGCTCTCTAAGGCGTGTTATCCGCTACGTTCACGTTCACACCCCGTCCCCATTTGCTCCTCTGCTCTCAGCGGGGATTTACTTATGTCCTAAACAAACGAGAAACACATCTCATTTGCTTTGAATCAAACGGCGCCAATGGCTTTATGCTAGACTATCAGTTTAAAAATTGTCAAAATGCATCCATATATCCCCTAGATGTTATTATCCAGGTTGAAACACAGATAACTAAGTGGTACACTCAGTGAGCCCTGTTACTCCAATTACCTAATTTAACTCCAGGGGATGAAACAGATTAATTCCTCTGTTCACTTATTCTCCTTTTATTTTTTTCTCTGTCCATTCGAGTCACCTAAATCTCAAGTACCAAAATAATGTAAACTGCTTTTCTGGGTCCTGCAGCACCGGAGACAAGAGCATCTGGACTTCAAGTCCCAGCCTTGCAAGGGGGCAAGGAGACAACACCTGCCATTACACACTGCACCTGGCCTGTCAAAAGCTATAAAACGCAATACTGGGTCCTGAAGCGCAGGCGAGAGAAGCACGTGGACTTCAAGTCCCAGTCTGCAATGGGGCATGGAGATGCCCCCCACCATCACTGCCTACACCTGTCCTTCCAAAAACACTATAAAGTGCATTACTCATTCCTGCTTCATGGGAGAGAGGAGCGCCTGGACTTCAAGTCCCAGTCTGCAATGTGGGGCAGAGGGACGGCCAAGCCATCATTGCCTCTATCTGGCCTGCTAAAGCACTATAGAGTGCATTACTGGACCCTGCAGCACAGGCCGCAGGTGGGCAAAGCCCAGGCCCCTCTTGCTCCCTGGAGGAGGGTGCCTCCCCTCCGACATCTTCTAACCAAAAGGTATGCCCACTGTGGAGAACTGTTATATTTTATTGGAAGTGCTTTTGTGTTGAATTGGTTGCGAGCAAACATTCCATTAGAATTGGAATGTTGTACTGCGATCGTACTTACTGAGTCATATGAAGTGTGGCTGGCTGAAGAATGGATTGCGCTTGTCCTCACTGGAATAAAACTACTTTAATTTATTTCTCACAAGCTCTTGGTGTGTGACTCCATTACTTCAAGAACCTTTTCCTGGGGCGTGGTCTGGCCATGTTTGGAAATGGCCGCTTAGCTGGAACGCTCCACCCGACGGCGGGCCCTGGGCCGGGTGGGAAGGCGCTTTGGCTCTGTGCGACCCCCCCTGCAGAACAGCCGGGAGCTCGTTGGGGGCAGTGGCATCCGGGGAGCCCTTTGGACTAGGGTGCGGGCGACCCGATCTTGCCTCCCGCGGTCCTGGCGACAGATGGGGCCTAAGCTTGGACGCAAAGCTGCCTCCTTGTGTGAGATCTCTGTGCCGGCGGGCCTTGGAGTGGAGGAAACGGAAGTGCAACTCTGACTGCTCCGGCCTCGGAAGTGCCGGACGACCGTCCTACAGCAAGACCGAGCCTGGGACCAGGGCACTCTTCCCGGGGACGTCGTGGCACCCCGCCCGCCCTACCTATCACGTTCTCCACCCTCCATGGGACCGACTCGACGAGAGAGTGTGTCCCGCATTCCCGCCCGAGACAGAGGTGGTGCCAGGTGACTGCGGGGCAATAATGATGTTATTGAAGAGCAACTAACGATACGGAATACTGCCTGGGTGCACTAAAATCGCGACCCTCACAACGCACTCTCACATAAAGGGCGCTACACAAGTGCACTGTTGCGACATCAGACTCATCTCGGAGGGGGCCACTGGAGGCCTCACGTACTGCGTCCCGTGAGGTCCTGGGGGTCAACCTGCCTGGATACCTTCATCCTGCCCCCTACCCACTTCCTCCTTTCTTGCACGGAGAACTGTATTCCATAGCGCCATGCTGGAATAACAGGGGGCCTCTTCAAGATACCAACAGGCACGGGGGACACCGCGCTAGCAGTCTTGCTTTCTTTTTTGTCATTCGGGATCAATCACCAGGACTTGTTTTTTGCTCTACGACCCTATGCTGCCGCCACTAAATGAAGAGGGGGTTGGAGGTGTAGCGGGATGGCCCTAATCACATCTCTATCCCGTGTAGGAGGAGGAACACAGAGCTCTGGGTTCCTACATCCCAGGAGCACCCAACCAGTTAGCCCGCGCCATGGTGGATACCTCCCAGGGCGCAACTATGGACCGCATCCTACAGGAGATATCAGCGGTAGGCCGCAAGTTTGAGGGGATGGATAGCATGATGGCCTCCCTAATGGAGGATACAAAGTCGATGCGTCTGGATATTGCAGGCTTCCAATCGCGGGTGACTGCCCAGGAGCAGCGGTTGACGACAGTGGAGTCTCAGGTTGCGCTCGTCCCGGACAGAGACCAAAAGCTTTTGTATCTCCGCAGCAAGGTTATAGATCTAGAAGACAGAAGCCGTAGGGACAATGTCCGCTTTCTTGGCTTCCTGGAAAATATAGAGGGAGTGGGTCCTTTCTAAAGACGATCTTGCCTCAAGTTACCGGCCTGATCTTTGACCCCCCCCCCCTCTGGAGTTTCAAAGAGTGCACAGACTGGGCCCTAAACGCCACGACGGGGACAACCACCCACGACCTATCATAGCCTGCTTCTTGCGGCACACGCAGGCTCGGAGGCTTTTGCAAAGGGTCCTTTCCGTATGAATGACCACCAGATACGGATGACGGCTGACTTCTCCAAAGACACTAGTGAGCGCAGAAAAGCTTTTCTGGCCCTGCGACCCCATTTGCGCCAGCTGGAGGTTAGGCTTGTTTATTTGAACCGGCAAGGATGTGGCTCACAAAGAATAATGTATCAAAGGACATCTATGACCTGATAGACCTGAGTCTATACCTCGATAGCTTATCCGACCACCCTATGGATACAGCAACCCTGCCCCAACCTCGACTTTGACTACGGCAACCCCGAACCCATTACCAACGGAACCTGCTCCTGAACGGCCGGACTGTGTCCCCTTAGAGGCCCTGAACAAGAGCAGAGACCTTGAAAGACTCTCAAAGAATCAGATGACAGGGGACAGGGGACAGGCAAAGCATACCCAAGTGGCAGACTGAGACAAATCCCGCTCTCCTCTTAAACCCCCTGCAGCGCCTACCTGAGAACGAGGGAACCGGATGAGTAATGTCCATACTGCTACTGGTGACACCGTCATTCTGCATGTGCTGTAACGAGCTTCCCATCACGGCACCTGGCAGATGAGTACTGTTCTTTCCTGTGTACTGTTTCTTCTGTTTTAAGTTTGGGACACACTTCCACTGGGTTGCAACCCATGAACAGCGGACACTAATGTTCTACCATTTGTCCTGCCTCAAAGACCTTGCATCCTGCACCCAGGTTGATTTTATAACCTCCCCCCTCACAGTTCCTTACATAGTGGGACCAGACGGTTGTTACATGTTATTAGTGGTTGTTTGATGTTCCCTCTACAAGTGTTACTGCTATAGATTAGAAAAGGTCCCACCCCCCTTTCCTCCCCCCGCCCCACACACTGAATCACAGCGCGAGATACGGCAGATCCAATTATGCTCCTACTTCCCAGCTCCCTCCCCCTCCTTTCCCACGCCTTAGCACAGACGACAGCACTACACTCGGGTCACACTGTAGTGGCAGGGCAGTGGGACCATTGTCCGATCCTCAGACTCGGTTTGACCCATGAGAGAGATGTCCCTATTCCACTCTCCCCCCGCCTGCTGGGACCCTTTGATTCAGCGCGTCCTGCTCCCTTCCCCCGCTCTCCCATGAACACCCTCTCCCCCCCCTTAGCCAGCGCCTCGCTCCTCTCCCCCTCTCTTCTTCATGTAATCCTCGACTCCTCCGCCACTGCGCTCATACATCGGCCCCCTTTTACCCCCCCCCCCCCCGCCGCCGCCGTTGCGGCACTGACCAGCTCCTACTAGTTTATTTGTGATTCTCACCTGGTACTCCCAATGTTAATCTTGCTGTGGGGTATCATTGCTGCGGATATATAGACGATAAAATGGGGCACCGGCTTCCTTGGAACATCACAGGTGCCCGCCTCCCCCGGTTGTGGGGCCCGCTAGTCAGGCTAGGGGCTTCGCAGCCTGGGCTTACACCCGCAGACTGCGGTTACCGAAGTGCAGAGCTTTTGTGCTCTACAATAGTTCCCTCTGTCCCTTCCCCCCCTTTTCTTCTCTCCCCTACCTCTCCCTTACTATTACTCACTTGTTCTGCCGTCTGCAATACCCCCCCTCCTTACAGCTCTCTTCCCCTACCCCCTGCTCTTCTTCCCTATCAACCTTTCTATTCCATCCTTCTCCCTTGGTCGTTCTATCTTTGATTTGTCTTTTGGCTATCCTACCTCTGTCTCCTCTCTGTACCACTCCCTCCACGCTCCAGGGCTACCCCTCCTCCCCCCTCCCACCACCCCATCTCTTACCCTTTCCACCCCTCCTTCCCGATTTAAGTTCTCGGCATCCATACCGTCCGCCCTCTCGCAATAGTGCTATCTCCTACCCCCACAGTTCTTTTGTTCTTGTGTCTTTAACTGTCCTTGTATTAATCCTCACCTTCCCCGCATATGCCTGCCATTCTCTATTGCTACTCAGGTGCGACCTGTGCAGCCACTCTAACATGCTTTGTTTTCCCCCAACCCCACCTAACCCAGTGCGGATCCTATCCTGGAACATCAATGGACTGACCCACTTCATAAAACAGAAAAAGATACTCTCATACCTTCAATCGAAACGAGCAGATACAGCTCTGCTACAAGAGACCTATCTCGATAGAGAGGAATCTGCTAAATTGTACCGGGATTGGCTAGGGACAGCGTTATTCAGTTGTAGCCCCACTTCCAGAGAGCGAGATGGAGGTGCCCCACGAAAATGTGGTGTCGCCATACTGGTGCAAAAAAATATACCTTACTCGGTCTCTAAAACGTGGATGGACACGGGGTCGTTATGTGCTCGCTAAACTTAAGTTTGGAGATTCCTCCCTCTGTGTGTGATCCGTCTATGCTCCCACGGGCTCTTAGCGCCTGTTTTTCCTGCAACTCAACCGCCTATTATCAGAGATAGGGACCACCAGATCCGTCATAGGAGGAGATTGGAACCTGGCTAGGAACGCAGTGTTGGAAAGAACTGGCCCCTTAGATGTGGCCAACAATGGTGATAGGGCCCTCCAGTCTGACGTGATGCAGGATAACGGTTTAGTGGATTATTGGAGACTGACATGCCCGACCGATAAAGAATACACTTTCCTGTCGCCGGACCATGGCACACAGTCCTGGTCAGACTATTTTCTCATCTCTCATGGCCTCGCGGCACAGGTTGCAGAAGCTCGGATACTGGAATGTGGCCTCTTGGACCATTCCCCAGTGCGAATGGCTGTCCAATTGGGTCTGCTGTCCCCTGGCCGTAAGCCCTGGAGACTGGCAGTTCACCATTATCGCTTCCCTCAGGGCAAGGAACGACTCCGAGACCATGTGTCCACATATGTTCAGAACAATCAGGGTTCTACTAATTCTCAGAGGGTCCTATGGGCAGCGGCCAAGGCAACCATACGGGGGTAGATGATGAGAGATGCTGCACTGGCAAACAAAGACAGGAGTGCAAAGCAAGCAAGCCTAGAGGAAGTTATACGTGGGCTGACGTGGCAATACACGGATCACCCGTTCCTCCCTGTGCGCAGACGAATATGCAGTGCATCACATACAGGGCAGACACTATGAGCAGGGGGAGAAGGCGGGTAGGCTGCTAGCAGCACAACTCAGTCTTAACATTTAACATTTCTGCAAATATTGGTGGCCTTAAGTTGCTGGTCATATTTCTCAAAGTATGGTGGTGGGGGCTAGTGTGAGCAATTTGTTGAAAAAAAGTACTAGGAGAGCATGATCACTTTCATCTCACACAGTTCCCACCATGTCAACCATGTGCTTCCACAGTTTAATATCTAACAGGACACAGTTGATATGACTTGCATAAGACCCACACCTAAATGTAGGAACAGGAATAACATCTGAGGGCGAGCAGCCTTTACACACATGCAACCCATGAGCTAAAGTAATGTCCAGTACCTGAAAGGCTGCCCTAGAAAAGGATTTCCTGCATGGAGATTTCAGCTTCGGAATGCCCCATTATTGGTCTTCCATGTGGGATAAATCCTGCGCCATGGAGTTAAGCTCATAAGTAAGATTGAAATCACCCATAATAATCAAATAGTGGGAACCCAAAAAGCCTGCAAGAATATTCTCCAGTACTTGCAGTGTTGGGGGCTCTCAACATTTTCCTACACTACCTCAATAGAAACACCCTTGTCTAATGAAAAGGCTAGCCCTTGGATATCTCTATGTCCTAGATTAAGTTTGGTTATAGGACAGGAAAATGACACACTTACCCATATGAGCAACCCCCCCACTCCACCCCTGATGGCCGGCCTACTACTGACCCGCTGGCTGGTATCCAAAAACTCTTGTAGCCATTTATATATTTTGGATCTATAGCCCAGTTTCTTGGAAGAGGCATATTTGGTGCTTGTCTTTGAATTGCCTCACGTTTGATTATCCATTTTAGACCTCATCCCCGCAATATTCCAGCTTAAAATGCCCACCACATTTTCTATTGGTGTCACTACAGGGGTGACTAATGATTTCTTAGGGGAAGGTTACTTTGCACTCAGCAATGACACCAGGGCTTGTTCTCCCAGCACATCTAAATCACATGTTTCCTGCAAACTAGGGACAGCTGTTACAAGCTCAGAACAAGATTCATCAATAGCTAATGAGTCTAAGAATAAAAAATCTGAACATTTGCTGGGTGGAACACAAGTAGCGTGTGCTGAAGATACTGAAGACTGCTGCTTAATAAATTGGCTATAATCTAAGAGGGGCTAAATAATTCAAAGGGCAACTCCGATTGAGTCCATTAATCTCAGACAAAGGGAGGTGGTCCTCTTTGTGCAAAAATGGGTCCCTTATTGAGACCACCCTGTTACCATTTCTAGGGTAAGCTTACCTCATTACTTGCACGAATGTAGAGGGAATTTCATTCTGTACAGAAGAGTGGGTAAAAAAAAAAAAAAAACTTAAAAGATGTTGAGTCAAACCAGACAGCATGATACCACCAGCATTGTAGTTGGCAAATAACACACAGTCACCAGAAAATTGCTTAGGAAGTAGACCAACCCATCCCACCCTCCGCACCATAAGTATAGTAGACACATTTCAGTGCGGGAAATTAACATGCAAATGCAACCAGTGGGGAACCTTGTTTTTCAACTGGGTAAACAACTCAACAGTGTTCGTTAGTAGGACTGGGGCATGCTTCACGGGGGAAGATCAAGTACTGTTAGATCTGCTTGGTTCCCAAAACAGTTAGGACCAGCACCATCACCACTACTATTTCTCATACCCGCTTGGGCCTGTTCACCACTGCTGCCCCGCACATGTAGATGGCCGAAATCTCCCCCCGTGAATTGCTTCCAGGGAGTGCAGGATGGCAGACATTGCACGTGTGCAAAGCTTCTGTTCCGTGCACTTATCACTCCTGTCATTTGGCAGGACAGGTGCAGCTGCACTGCAGGGCATACACTGAGGAGCAGTTAAAGGAAAAGTCATGGGCGCACTATGGGCATTGTATGTGGCTGAGGAGTTGCAAGAGCTGCTTCTATCACAGTTAATCGCTCATTAATTGGCCTCAGCTTTGCTTCTAGCTCGTCCACAAATGTCCCATAAAAATTCCCCACAAATCCTCGATTTTGTCCATGGTTCGGCCATTTGTGTCCTCCTGCAGAGTATTAGCCACTGTCCATGGGTGGTTGGATTTGTTGCATATTTTGACTTTTCCTCTTTCCTTTAGAGTCATTTGAAGCAGATGAAGCGATTTCAATAAGAGGATCCAAAGGAACACAGGGCACCGGATTTAAGGTGACCAGTGGAGACTTAATAATAACTGATTTCACCATTGAACTTGGAGTTTCAAATTTTTTTTCTGGACACGCGTTCAGAGGAATCAAAAGAGACACACGGGAGAGTGAAAGCAGTGATAATCGTCTGTTCGCTGACTCAATCTTTCTTATTTATTACACCCACCTCCCGCTGTAAGAAGCCATCCAGTGTGGTATTAGTGTTGGTCTTACCCTCAGTGGTTAATGTCTTAAGCTTCACCATTTTAGTTGCATAGTGCACCAGAAGAAGTAAAAGTTGATCTTGACCACAACATTGCCATACAATTAAAGGAAAAGGTTCTCTTTTTTTGTTGTAATTATTCTATTAGTAATAAGAGTACAAAACATAGTGGGGATAACATGGAATACAGACTGTAAGCTATATAGTACAGTATACATATGTAGAGGCGTTTTATATATCAAAAATACACATGATCCCTATATCTATTCGCAAGTCAGGCAAACCACAATGTATGGGGGATACTATAGATTAAGCATCATCAATCGTAGTCCCATACTTACTAAAAGTTAGCAATATTAAAGGAACCAATAGGAGAGGGAAGGGGGGGCGGAGGGGCAATGGCAATGAGTTCACAAATGTAAGCGAGTAGGGCGGTGCAGCAATAGTATGTTGGTACAAGGGTTTCAAGATGATGTGAGGTAAATAGTGCGACAGCTAAACAATTAGGTGACTAAGCAATATACCGTGCTATCAGGGGAAGAGGGGAAACAAAAAGGAAAAGAGGGTGAGTGGGGGAGGGTATGGGGAAGAGGGAGGGAGGAGGGGGGGGGGGAAGAGAAAGACAGCAGTAAAGAGTTCAGGGTTAATAGCAAGAGGATAGAGGTAAGCAACGAACGTCCAAGGATGAAGAGACAAAAACAAAATAAGTGGGGGGGATGAGGGGGTGGGTGGAGAATAAACAGAGGGGAGAAGGGGGGCAGAGTGATGGGGGGCAGAGGGGGGAGGGAAGGGAGAAATTGGGTTATATAGGGGAAAGAAATAGGGAGTGCCTGGGAGGAAGTGTAGTGGGTAGAGGTGCAAGAGTGTATGGGAACAAGGGAAGGGGGGAAGAGAGGGAGGTGAGGTATGTAATTATAATTACAGGGCCACGGGCAACGTCATAGACAGATCAAACAGTAAGGAGAGGCAGGGAGGGGGATCATTATCAACGGACCGATGATGATGGGGGGGGGACAGCGAGAAACAGGGCCCATACCCTATGAAACAGGGCAACCTGATCTTGGAGGTTATAAATGATCTTCTCATAAGCTGCTATTCGGGTCATTGCTGTTATCCATTCATCTGGGGCGGGAGGATCTGCTGATCGCCAATGACGGAGGATACAGATTTTCACTCTGGCGAGTGCTGTATGCAGCAGTCTCTGGAAAGGACGCAATAAAGCAGGGAGGGCATCCATGTCATGTAAAATAACAAGAGAGGGAGGCAGCTGTGCTGGGAGCGGAATTGAGGTAGATAGGATGAGGCTAACGGCCTCCCACAGGGGCTGGACCGATGGGCAGTCGACAATAATGTGAAGCAGATCACAGTGTATCTCCGGACAGTGCCAGCATGTCGCATGCAGGAGAAGCCCTGCCCTGTGTAGTCTCACCGGAGTCCAGTACCAGTCGTGTATGATCTTAAAGAGGCAGAATTTCAAGCCAGCTTCACGGGTGCCTCTGTCCAGTGCTTCCAGTATGTCCGTCCAGTCCTCTGCGTCGAAGGACCTTTGCAGGCGAGTTTGCCATTGTAGATGGAGATTTTCTAAGAGGGGTTACGAAAACCTATGGCGCATGAGGACCTCATAGAGACCTGCCATGACACCTTTGCGTTTTCCCCACCCTCTGAGGTAAAGCATCACAGGTAAAGATTGAGATCCCCATTGGACAGTATCTGCATTATGTTGCAGGCGGTGTTTAAGTTGCAGATATCGCCATTCTTGTCATAGGTGAAGACCAAAACCCTCCCGTAATGAGGCGAAGGGCTTGATTGCCCCGTCCTGCAGGACCTGGCCTAGATGGGTGATGCCAGCTTCCTTCCAAAGCGGCCAAGTAAAGACCCTCTCCCCTATCCGCAGGCTAGTGTTGTTCCACAAGGGTGCTTGGGCATGTAGGGAAGGATGAACTCCAAGCAGGAGGTGGGCCCTTCTCCACGCCGCTCGTGTTGTCCTCAGTATCGGATTCATAGATGCAGGATGGAGGGGCTAGTGCAGTAAAGTCCCTTTAGGCCTCCGCCATGAGAAAGCAGAGCTTTCTCCACTGTTACCCACTGAGGTAGCTCTGTCATATCCAATGTTAGTGTAGCCAAGGACGACAAATGCAAAGCCAGGGCATAATGCTCCACCGAAGGGAGTCCCATTTCCCCGGAAGAGCGACGCGCCATGAGTTTGGCAAGATGTGGGCGCATTCCCCATACAAAGGTTCTAATCGCTGCGTCCACAGAGTGCAACAACGAGAGAGGCACCGGAAGAGGCAGAAGGCCTAGAACATAGTTGAACCGTGGCACCGTAACCATTCTAACTGCCTGCACTCTGCCCCACATGGAGAGGCCCAGGTGGGTCCATTTGTCAAAGTCAAATCTCATTTGTGTGAGAAGAGGGGTAAGGTTGTCCATCACCATATGATCCAGGCCTCTGTTGACCAATATTCCCAGGTATTTAAGGTGCTTTGATGTCCAACGAAATAGAAAGCCGTGTATTTCGGCTTTTATCGTCACCTGCGAGAGGGGGAGGGCCTCACTCTTCCCCCAATTTACCCGATAACCAGAGATAGGTGCAAAGTCCTCAATGATCCCCAGTAACTCAGGCAGGGAACGCTCGAGGTCTGTCACGATGATTAGTATGTCATCTGCAAAGAGGTAAATTTTGGAGACTCCACCAGGCAGGGTGAGTCCCCTTATGGAGGGGGAAGTTCGGATAGTGGCCGCGAGCGGTTCCATAGCCAGTAAGAACAAAAGAGGTGATAGGGGGCAGCCGTGACGGGTCCCTCTGCAAATGGGAAAAGGATCTGAAAGAAAGCCCCCGGAATTAACCCGCGCTGTGGGATGATCATACAGGAGGCAAACCCTGGAAATGACTGAAGTATGGCCATTCGATGCAGTCAAACGCCTTCTCAGCATCTAGGGACAAGGCCAGGGCGGCTTCTGGTGTATTCCTAGATGCCCACAGGGTGTGGCAGAGGGTACGCAAATTATTTCTGGAGGTACGGCCCGGCACAATTCCTACCTGGGTATGGTGGATAAGGGAGGGTATAACTTTACGCAGATGGTTTGCTAAAATGCTGGCCAGAATCTTAATGTCCCCATTTAAGAGGGATATAGGCCGATAGTTACTGCAGAGTAAGGGGTCACGTCCTGGTTTCGGTATGACTGCTATCTGTATTAGAGATCGCGCCCAGGGAGCCTGTCAGACAGGCTTTATCCAGCGCTCCATGAAGGACATCAATCATCTCATCCCCTGGCCATTTATAAAATTCCGCTGGAATCCGTCTTCAACAGGCGATTTGTGGTAGGGGAGGTCAGAGATGACCTGCGATATCTCTAACTGGCTGATATCTCCTTCCAGGAGGGCGCAGCCTTCTGCAGAGAGGAAGGGTAACGTTATGCCACCGAGGAAGGTTTCGTTGTGATCAAAAACTGTTCCGCTGTGGTCATGTTCATTCTGTTCCAGATTCTTACCATGCACATGGAGATCATGTATAAAAATTGGAGTGACAGTGGAAAGGCTATTGGGGAACATACAAAACTCTTTAACAGGTGCAAGGGAATTTTTTCATATCCAGGCCTAACAGCAGAGGCAGGCAAAATTCTAACTGTGGGTGATTTACTAATCGTTGCAGGGGTCAAAAACAACCTACTTAAACTATTAAAAGTGGAACCTGCAGAGAGATTATGGCATCTAGAGCTGCATATGGGTGGGAAATAAAACAAGGAATAACTGCCTGGGAAAGCAAACTGTGTTCAGATCTTCTCAAAACCTCTCAGACTAATGATCAGAGAAGTTTTTGGTGGCTAGTTAGCAGTGGTAGCAGGAACTCTCAAACACCTGCAGGGTCCTCAATACTTTCGTGTGAATAGGTTGCCCACTTTAGAAACCTTTACTCATGTTCCCCCAATACTGAACAGCCCTTAGAAGCAGCAGTTCTTTCCATTACAGAGGACAAGCTCTGCGTTTCAATAGAGTTCTCACTTACAGAGACCACATTAGAGGTTAATGCACTTAAACGAGGGAAGGCTCCAGTTATGGACAAAATCCCAAGTGACCTACATAAATCCAATAATAGCATCTGGGTCCTGTATATTAATACTATTACTAACTCAATTGCCGCTAGTGCACCAATACCAGCTACGTGGAAGGGGGCCGAGATTGTGCCTATTTTCAAAAAGGGGAAGCCCAAAAGATCCTTCTAACTTCCGTCCCATCAGTCTTCTGGACAACCTCCAGAAGGTTTTTTGTAAGCAAATCCTGGACCGGTTAGTAGATTGGATTGATGACAATAGTGTAATCTCCAACCTGCATGCAAGGTTCAGGCCTCTGACTAGTTCTATTGACCAAATAGTCAGTTTTATGCAGATTAAGTGGAAAACTGTTGATTCAAGGGGTGAAGAATTCTATGTGGATTTTGCAGATCTCTGCGCTGCCTCCAACTTCATCCCAAAAGAAACGTTGTGGGTCACCCTTCGAGAAATGGGGGTTCCGAGCTAATTGCTAAGTATTATAGTACGTCTTCATGAAGGGAATGCTGCAAGGATCTGCTATGGCGCCAAGTGCAAACTGAAGGACCCAGTATACGTTAGTAAGGTTGTTCGCTAGAGGTGTGTCCTGGCACCCACACATTTTCTTCTATGTATCAATAACTAATTAATAGTGCCAATGGCTCTCCTTCTCTCGCAGAACAAAATCTCCCAGGCTTTTTTATGCAGATGATATCTTCTATTAGCAAAAACTAGGGTTGGCCTCCAAAATCTGGGAGAGTTTGTGCACATTTTGCAAAGACCATGGTCTAGAAGTAAATTATGCCAAAACAAAGCTGATGGTATGCAACAAGAGAAGGAGCCTGAATGGAACAGTCATTTTGAACAATGAGACACTGGAAATGGTTTCTGAGTTTGAATATTTAGGGGTTAGATTAGCAGACTTTGGATCCTGGTTATCCCACATTACAAAAGCTCTCAATGCTGTAAGCCACAAAGCAGGGGCCATTATTAGGCTAGCCAAAAAGGCACAGTGGTTCCCAGTACTCCTGCAGTAGAAATATATAAAGTAGAAGGCATGAAGGGCAGCATGGTTGTTTATAGCCATCACAGGGTTGGAAAAGGGTCCTCCCTTGCTCCTCCCAACATTATATCTTGGGATCCGTCCTGTCGCAGAGCTCACCGGTTTAACACCTTGTCCACATTTGGACTACTAATGAACTCCAAAGAATTAGATATGGTCTTAGTAATGTAATGTGGGTCCAGTCATCAGCTCTGAAGATTGACTGGTTAAGGAATATGAAACTACATTAATTGAGTTGGGTTTAAATGAGTTTCGGGAGGATCCTGTCTCAGTCTTGGTTAATGCAGCTCCAATGGTCAAACATAGGTATTGGGAGAAGACACGCTCTCAAACTAACAGGCAAATTGCAGAGGAACTGGGGATTTCCTCGCATATATTAGTCCAGTACGAGTTTGCACTCTGTTCCTCCAGTTCCGGTGTGGAACCTTGTAAATTGCTGCTTTCACCACACGCTGGGCTTCCTCTGTTAATGGGTCTAAAAGCTGTACATTTTGCATTTCTAATGCAAAATAATAGCAATAACAGGGAAACGCCTTATTTTCTTTTGTCCCAAATATGCCATGTCTAGGCACAGATGGATTGTTCTTTTATGCAGGAATTTGACAACTACAGATCGGGTTAATGCTTTTAGGATTTGAAAGAGCGATGCCGCCTCTGTGGTAGTGGCAGCAGTCTCAAATGTTCTTTTTGCAACTTGTCTATTAGACAAAAAGAGCCATCACAATTCTAATGAAATAGGTCACAGAGTCCAATGGTATGATTTTATACTGTCTAATCCTTCAATGTATAGGATTTTATCTGTTTTTAATGCCATTTCTTAACTATTTATGCAATACTGCATGAGGTTAGCACTTTATTTTAATGCTGAATCTACGTGCCACTGCTATAAATTATTGTATTGTGTAATGATGAAATATCTTGTTTCGATTTGTCAATAAACTTTAAACTTGCTTTAATGCCTTTTGTCACTTGGGGTTTCACGCAGAAGGCTTAGTCAAGGCCTCTTTGGCTTTAACCGCCTTTGTCATAATGGTGGGTATCAATGAAGGATCACTCACAGCAGACACTTTCATTTATTCCCAATTTAGGGTGTACATTCATTGGTCTTACATGACACATATTCAGGAGTGTGGAATTCTTATGGCCCGACGCTCAGGACATAGGGGGTCATTCTGACCTCGGCGGTAAAAGGCGCTTACCGCCGGTCAGAAGACCGCCATAACACCGCCGCGGGCGCGGAAAGCCGCCACGGTCATTCTGACCCACAACGGCCAAACCTCCAAAAATCCGACCTCCATTGCAGGCCGCCACATCAGCGGGCAGCGATAAACTGGAGATGACCAAACCTCCACCGTCACGCCAACAGAAATACGCCCATGCCATTTCGACCCACGAATCAACGCGGCGGGCTTTCCAACGCGGTATTCCATTGGCGGTACACACCGCCGTGGTCAAAATACACACACAGCACCAAAACACAGGCACATTGGACAATTACAAATACACACACCTGATACACATACACAACCCACTCCCACACAATCAATCAACTATAAAACACACCCCCACATCACCCACAAACCCCTACGACCACAATTACTGAGAGAAGGAGAGAGAGACACAGCAGACAATCCATAGCAATACACACTGAGGCACACTACACCATCACACACACCACATAGTAGCACAAAGCACCACACACCAACATACTCATCATCACATACACCACCCCACACCTCACCCACACCACCCCATGGCACCCCAAAGGCACCCACGCTTTTCGGACCAAGAACTCCGGGTGATGGTGGAGGAAATCCTAAGAGTGGAACCCCAGCTCTTCGGCTCACAGGTGCAGCACACCAGTATAGCTAGGAAGGCGGAGCTATGGCAGCGGATCGTGGACAGGGTCAACGCGGTGGGACAGCATCCCAGGAATAGGGAGGACATCCGCAAACGATGGAACGACCTACGGGGGAAGGTCCGATCGATGGTCTCCAGGCACAACATCGCGGTCCAGAAGACTGGCGGCGGTCCCCCACCCACCCCTCCCGAATTTACATCATGGGAGCAAGAGGTCTTCAACATCCTGCATCCTCAGGGCCTCGCAGGAGTAGCCGGAGGAATGGACTCTAGTAAGTCCAATCTCAACTACTATATCCCCCCCACCCCACCAGCATGCCAACCCACACCCCCACCCTCACCCCCAAACCCCCAGCACACATCCTCCCTGACAATGTCTCACCAGCACAACCCACCCATCCCAACACCAACTCCTGCATGCCAACACAATCCATGGACACCCATCACCCAAGCATGACCACTGCACTTACCCCCCCCCCCCACTAACTACCCTCACAACACCTCCCTCAAGGGAATGCCTGCACTGGGGGACGAGGGCACCCATAACACGCACGCCATTGCACACACAGAAACAATAACCAAACTCTCTTACCCCATGCAGGACCCGAACGCCAACACACCAGCCAGGAGGGTCCAGAAATGTCCATCCCACCCCCGGAACAGGCCCACAGTGAGGACAGCAGCTCTGGCGACACTGAACCTGATGACCAGCCCGGACCATCGGGGACCTCTGGGCAGTCGGTTCCCCTCAGGCAGCCACAGGCCACACCAGACCCGACCCCCTCTGCCAACACCAGCACAGCTCCCACCCAGCGGGCCCATGCCTCTGTCTCTAGGACACATCAATCAGCGGTGTGTCTGCCACTACAGGGCACCCAGGCTAACCCAACACCCCAACAACAACAGGGACCTGGGGGCAGTGGGAGCGGGCACACCGTCCAGGAGACAGAGGCCGGGGGAAACCGGGCAGCTCGGAGGGCTGCTGTGCGACGGGGGGGGGGGGAGGAGAGGCCCAGGGAACCCACTCTCCAAGAGGCCCTCACCACCATCATGGGGGCCTACCACCACTCCCAAGAGACGATGGCGATGGTACTGGCCAGGTTCACGGAGATCCAGGCACAGCAGGAGGAACGCTACATGGGGTTCAGGGAGGAGCTGAGAATCATCGGGACCGCAATGGGGACCATCGTCCTGGCCCTCAACAGGATAGAAGACGCGTTGCGGGACCATGTGGCACCACACAGGGCCCCTGTCACTAGCCCGGACCAGGAACAGCCTACCACCTCCGCCGGCGCAAGTGGACAGGAGGCCCCAACACCACGACAGGCCACCAGAACCCCACCTCCTGCTGAAGAACAACCACCCCGTAAGAGGAGCCTGAGATCCAAAAAAAAGACAGAGTAGGATGTCAAGACCCCCGCCAGCAGGACATACCCCCTGAACTCTTCCCACTGTCCCACATTGCCACCCTGTCCAACCATGAACTGCCTCTGCTCCATCCTTCCACAGGCAAAAGGACAATGCACCTGTGAGACTGAGAACTGGACTCTGCCATGGACATTACTCCACCCCCACCCATCACCCTTATAATCACATGTACCAATATCTAGCACTGTAAATAAATCACATATTGCACACAAATCAGTTTGGAGTCATGCTGTATTATTAGCAAATGTTTTACATATTACTGTTCAATATCTGTTCTGTCAATTAGTGATGACAACATACCAATGTCAATACGCTGTAGTTCATGGGCAAACCAAGCAGAAGTCAGGCACTGAGTCATACAGCACTGAGAAGGGAAGGGAAAAACAAAAATTACCCAAAAAGATCTGGTGGGAACTACAGAAAGTACAGATGCAGGAGGCTATAAGCAATTGTGAAATGGCGTGGGTGATTCTTACCTGGGTGTTACTGGAAATACTGTTGTATCACTCTGTCCCTATTGTCTGTGTCGTCCTCTGAGTCTTCCTCCTCTTCACTCTCCACAGGCTCCACGGCTTCTACAACACCACCATCTGGACCATCCTCCTGCAGGAAAGGCACCTGGCGTCGCAAAGCCAGGTTGTGAAGCATACAGCACGCCACGATGATATGGCACACCTTCTTTGGTGAGTACATTAGGGATCCACTGGTCATATGCAGGCACCTAAACCTGGCCTTCAGGAGGCCAAAGGTTCGCTCAATCACCCTCCTAGTACGCCCATGGGCCTCATTGTAGCGTTCCTCTGCCCTTGTCCGGGGATTCCTCACTGGGGTCAGTAACCACGGCAGGTTGGGGTAACCAGAGTCACCTATTAGCCACACACGTCGTCTCTGTAGCTGCTCCATCACATAGGGGATGCTGCTATTTCGCATCACATACGCGTCATGCACTGACCCTGGGAACTTGGCATTTACATGGGAGATGTACTGGTCAGCCAAACAGACCACCTGGACATTAATCGAATGATAACTTTTTCTGTTTCGGTACACCTGATCATCGTCTTTTGGGGGTACCAAAGCCACATGGGTCCCATCAATGGCACCAATGATGTTGGGGATATGTCCAAGGGCATAGAAATCACCCTTCACTGTAGGCAAGTCACCCTCCTCTGGGAAAATGATGTAGCTCCGCATGAGTTTCATCAGGGCAGACAACACTCTGCTCAAAATCTTAGAAAACATAGGCTGAGACATTCCAGATGACATGGCCACTGTGGTCTGGAATGACCCACTTGCCAAAAAATGGAGGACTGACAAAACCTGCACCAGAGGGGGAATCCCTGTGGGTTGGCGGATGGGGGACATCAGGTCTGGCTCCAGCTGGGCACACAGTTCATGGATAGTGGCACGGTCAAGTCTGTATCGAAGTATTATATGGCGTTCTTCCATTGTCGACAGGTCCACCAGCGGTCGGTACACGCGAGGATTCCTCCTTCTCATCCCAAGTCCCAGCGGACGGTGCCTAGGAAGGACAACATGGAGCACAGTCAGCCAAACCACAGGTACGTACAGACAGCTTGCACAGTTAAGGAATGGCAATGGGTTGAAAGGCGTGTATGTGTGGCAATGCAAGGCCTAGGCCTGTGTGTCGCAGTCAAAATTAAGCCATGTAGGCCCTTGAAATGGCGGCTGCCTGACCTGTGAAGTGGGACAATGGGATGTGAGGTCAATGCGCTGGCGGGGCACACCGTGGCGGGTGGCGGTAGGCGGTCGAAGACCGCGGCGCAAAGCCGCATTGGTTAACATTGAAGCCTATGGGTTTCAGGAGCCAATGACGAAGTGCGCCGGCGGTCGCGGTACGCACCGCCGCGGTACGTACCGCCGCGGGCGTGACTGCCATTTTCTATCTGCGTAATCACTCGAGACCTGATCATCCACAGGAGAGGACCTATACTGCAAGTGCTGCTGTGACCTCGGTCTGGAAGATACAATGGCTTCTGCGACTGGGGAAAGGGCCCCTGCCTTCACGTCTGAAGAGTTGGAGAAGCTCGTGGATGGGGTCCTCCCCCAGTATGCGCTACTCTACGGTCCTCCAGACCAACAAGTGAGTACACCGGGTGCACATGGAATGGGCTATGCCTGTGTGGATTGGGGTGGATGTAAGTTGGTGGGGTGGGGGGCGAATGAGGAGTGCAACGCCCGACAGATGAGAGCATGTGCCATATGGCAAAGTTGGAGGGGGGGGCCAATCACATCTAACATGCAGGTCATTGATGATTTCCTCCTTTCCACCCTGTACATGTCAAATAGGTCAGCGCCCATCAGAAGATCGAGATTTGGCGTGCCATCGCCAAGGAAGTCCGGAACTTGGGGGTCCACAACAGACGGGGCACCCACTGCCGCAAGAGGTGGGAGGACATCCGCCGCGGAACAAGGAAGACCGCAGAAACACTGCTGGGGATGGCCTCCCAACCTAGGAGGGGTGCCAGTCGCACCATGACCCCCCTGATGTCCCGGATCCTGGCGGTGGCCTACCCTGAATTGGATGGGCACTTTAAGACATCACAGCAGACACAAGGGGGTGAGTATCAGCACATTCTCCTATCTTTCTGCGCAGTGGAGGCGTATGGGTGGGGGAGGATGGCTGTGGGTGACATTAGGCCAGGGCGCTTTCTGTAGTGTAGTCCTCTCCCTTAGGCATGGCCCTGTGCCCCCGGCCCCCACCTCGGTAGGGTGACAAGTACAGCCATTGAAGGTCCAGCATCTCCCATGTGCGCGTTTGACGTCTCTTGGCCTGTTGTCTTAGTCAGTAGTACTGAGTAGTGTACCCCGAATGCGCGGCTTAGTGCATTAGGCACCTGTGTCTGTCCTCTCCGCCAACGGTGTTGACATTGCATGCACTCAACCTGGTCTTCTTTTTTCTCCCCCCACCCTTTCTCTTCATCTTCTTGTGCATGTGTGCATTAGCATCATCAGGCGGAGGAGATTTGGCATCGGAGCACGAGGGAGCTGCAGGACACAAGGCCCCGGTGGGCCCAGGAACAGACACCGAGGGCACCAGTGATCCGGAGGGCGAGGGGAGCACCACGACGGGGACCGCTGGTGAGAGCAGCGAAAGCGACACGTCCTCGGATGGGAGCTCCCTAGGGGTGGCGGCAACATCCGTGCCCCCCGCCTCTACAGGTACAGCCGCCACCCAGCGCACCAGCCCCGCCCTCCCAGCAGCCCCTCAGTCTTCGCTCCGTGCCCGTTCGCCCAGGAAGGCGCGCGTCTCCTTCGCCCCAGGCACCTCAGCCCCTGCCCCTGTTGCCCCTGCTGCCCTCAGTGCAGAGCTCATTGACCTGGTAAGGACGCTCATTGTTGGGCAGACGACCCTTTTGAATGCCATCCAGGGTGTGCAAAGGGAGGTGC
Organism: Pleurodeles waltl; assembly: GCF_031143425.1. Taxonomy (NCBI): domain Eukaryota; kingdom Metazoa; phylum Chordata; class Amphibia; order Caudata; family Salamandridae; genus Pleurodeles; species Pleurodeles waltl. The sequence continues at coordinate 739,527,409 of NC_090447.1, read as the reverse complement.
AACAGAGCAATGCGTACCTGGAGGGCATTCATTCGGGTCAGGCTGCCCATCAACGAGCGTTCACTGCTCTGGCCTCAGCACTGACGGCAGCCATTGTCCCTGTTTCCAGCCTCCCTCTTCTTACTGCCTCCAGCCTTTCTCTGTCTCCTGTCCCTCAGCCTATCCCATCCACACCATCAGACCAGCCTGCACACACCTCAACACCCAAGAGCAGCTCATCCAAACACAAGCACCACAGATCCCACAAACACTCACCCAAGCAACACCCAGATGCAGACATGCCAACAGCCACTGCCACCCCTGTGTCCCCCTCCTCCTCGTCTCCCTCCTCCCTCCCTGTGACGTCTACACTCACACCTGCATGCACCCCAACATCAGCCAGTGCTTCCATCACCACCTCACCCTCCAGTACAGTCCACACTCGTGCAGTCACCACCCCCACTGCCCTTTACACGTCCCCTGTGTCCTCTCCCACTGTGTCTGTCACCCCCTCTTCCAAGACACACAAACGCAGGCAACCACCCACCCAACAGCCATCCACCTCACGACAGCCTACAGCACCAGCACCTTCACCCAATGACAGCACACCTGCCTCTCCTACAACCACCTCCTCTACCTCTACCTCCACTTCCATCTCCACTTCTCCTACCCTTTACCTTGGCCCTAAGAAACTTTTCATGGCTAACCTTGACCTCTTTCCCCCCGATGAGCTCCCCCATCCATCTTCAAAGAGTCCCAAGAGCACCGCAGCCACCACCAGCCCAGCTTCGGGTGTCACTGTTGTGCATGGGTTCTGGAGCCCACCCTTTGCCAGCAGTGACACATCGATCAGCAGCAAGGACACGTCCAGCCCCCCCCCCCCGGCAAGAGGACCCGCAAAAACAAGGGCCGCCGTGCGAGGACCGACAGGGCTGCCCCCAAGGAGCAATGTGCGGCCACTTCACCACCCACACCATCTAGGGGAGGCAAGGGCCCGAGAGCCCCATCAAAGGAGCGGAAGGGCAGCAGGAGCGCGGAGAAGGTGGACCCCACATGCTACATCCCAGCTGGGAAGGAGGACACTAAGGAGGCCAGGAGTCCGTCCCCGAAGGGTCCAGAAACGTCACGGTCCGAGGGCGACTGAGCAGGGAGTCCAGGCCAGGTCTGGCTCCCTTGACCTGCTGGATGAGCACCGCTGAACAGGGCCCGCCGTGGAGAAGAGCACCGCTGAACAGGGCCCGCCGTGGAGAAGAGCATCGCTGAACAGGGCCCGCCGTGGAGAAGAGCACCGCTGAACAGGGCCCGCCGTGGAGAAGAGCACCGCTGAACAGGGCCCGCCGTGGAGAAGAGCACCGCTGAACAGGGCCCGCCGTGGAGAAGAGCACCGCTGAACAGGGCCCGCCGTGGAGAAGAGCACCGCTGAACAGGGCCCGCCGTGGAGAAGAGCACCGCTGAACAGGGCCCGCCGTGGAGAAGAGCACCGCTGAACAGGGCCCGCGGTGAAGAAGAGCACCGCTGAACAGGGCCCGCGGTGAAGAAGAGCACCGCTGAACAGGGCCCGCCGTGGAGAAGAGCACCGCTGAACAGGGCCCGCCGTGGAGAAGAGCACCGCTGAACAGGGCCCGCCGTGGAGAAGAGCACCGCTGAACAGGGCCCGCCGTGGAGAAGAGCACCGCTGAACAGGGCCCGCCGTGGAGAAGAGCACCGCTGAACAGGGCCCGCCGTGGAGAAGAGCACCGCTGAACAGGGCCCGCCGTGGAGAAGAGCACCGCTGAACAGGGCCCGCCGTGGAGAAGAGCACCGCTGAACAGGGCCCGCCGTGGAGAAGAGCACCGCTGAACAGGGCCCGCCGTGGAGAAGAGCACCGCTCCGCTGGGCCCTTCTTCTCAAGCACCGCTCCGCTGGGCACCGCCGTCTCAAGGACCGCTCCGCTGGGCCCTTCTTCTCAAGCACCGCTCCGCTGGGCCCTTCTTCTCAAGCACCGCTCCGCTGGGCCCTTCTTCTCAAGCACCGCTCCGCTGGGCCCTTCTTCTCAAGCACCGCTCCGCTGGGCACCGCCGTCTCAAGCACCGCTCCGCTGGGCACCGCCGTCTCAAGGACCGCTCCGCTGGGCCCTTCTTCTCAAGCACCGCTCCGCTGGGCCCTTCTTCTCAAGCACCGCTCCGCTGGGCCCTTCTTCTCAAGCACCGCTCCGCTGGGCCCTTCTTCTCAAGCACCGCTCCGCTGGGCACCGCCGTCTCAAGCACCGCTCCGCTGGGCCCTTCTTCTCAAGCACCGCTCCGCTGGGCCCTTCTTCTCAAGCACCGCTCCGCTGGGCCCTTCTTCTCAAGCACCGCTCCGCTGGGCACCGCCGTCTCAAGCACCGCTCCGCTGGGCACCGCCGTCTCAAGGACCGCTCCGCTGGGCCCTTCCTCTCAAGCACCGCTCCGCTGGGCCCTTCTTCTCAAGCACCGCTCCGCTGGGCCCTTCTTCTCAAGCACCGCTCCGCTGGGCCCTTCTTCTCAAGCACCGCTCCGCTGGGCCCCGCCGTCTCAAGCACCGCTCCGCTGGGCACCGCCGTCTCAAGCACCGCTCCGCTGGGCACCGCCGTCTCAAGCACCGCTCCGCTGGGCACCGCCGTCTCAAGCACCGCTCCGCTGGGCACCGCCGTCTCAAGCACCGCTCCGCTGGGCCCTTCTTCTCAAGCACCGCTCCGCTGGGCCCTTCTTCTCAAGCACCGCTCCGCTGGGCACCGCCGTCTCAAGCACCGCTCCGCTGGGCACCGCCGTCTCAAGCACCGCTCCGCTGGGCACCGCCGTCTCAAGCACCGCTCCGCTGGGCCCTTCTTCTCAAGCACCGCTCCGCTGGGCCCTTCTTCTCAAGCACCGCTCCGCTGGGCCCTTCTTCTCAAGCACCGCTCCGCTGGGCCCTTCTTCTCAAGCACCGCTCCGCTGGGCCCTTCTTCTCAAGCACCGCTCCGCTGGGCACCGCCGTCTCAAGGACCGCTCCGCTGGGCACCGCCGTCTCAAGGACCGCTCCGCTGGGCCCTTCCTCTCAAGCACCGCTCCGCTGGGCACCGCCGTCTCAAGCACCGCTCCGCTGGGCCCTTCTTCTCAAGCACCGCTCCGCTGGGCCCTTCTTCTCAAGCACCGCTCCGCTGGGCCCTTCTTCTCAAGCACCGCTCCGCTAGGCACCGCCGTCTCAAGCACCGCTCCGCTGGGCACCGCCGTCTCAAGCACCGCTCCGCTGGGCACCGCCGTCTCAAGCACCGCTCCGCTGGGCCCTTCTTCTCAAGCACCGCTCCGCTGGGCCCTTCCTCTCAAGCACCGCTCCGCTGGGCCCTTCCTCTCAAGCACCGCTCCGCTGGGCCCTTCCTCTCAAGCACCGCTCCGCTGGGCCCTTCCTCTCAAGCACCGCTCCGCTGGGCCCTTCATCTCAAGCACCGCTCCGCTGGGCCCTTCATCTCAAGCACTGCTCCGCTGGCTGTTGGCGGGTTGGCCGCCGCTTTAACACCGACCGCCAGGGTTAGAATCACCCCCATATTGTTTTGGGTCAAGGACAAGTTTTCATGTTTATTTTGTCTTTGGGACAAGTAGGCCCAGCCCCCTGCAGCACAAACCCTTTCTCTGCCAGCTTACAGAGAAAGGAACAGGCTACAGTTGGGGTAATTTTGTGCCTGTATTTTATTGCTGTTCGAACTTGTATTTACTGTTTATTAATGCAAAGCCTTTATTGTTAGGGTGAGCGGTCTAAATAAACTTAAGGTCACACTGCACTACTAACAGTGTGGTTCCAGTAAAAACAAGCATTTGCAATTCAATGGGTCTCGCGTTTACCTGAGTTAGAGCTAGTAGCATTGTAAATTCCTAACTGGACTTTTCCTGCCACATAAATTGACAATGAAAAGTACAACAGTTGACATAAGCAAGTCAATTCAAAGCGTCACAGCCGCTATGAGCGTGAGTGCAAGAGTTATTGGCTCCCTGCATGAATGTCTAGCAAGGATCACAGTTGGGATGAAAGGCAAACTGAAACCGGAGGAGGGGCCATCACACGCTGTATCAGGAGAAAGCGTGACGTACTGTGATGGCCAACAAAAATGTTCACTTAGTGAAATCACCTGGGAGGGAACTCAGCACACAAATGAAGGACATTTCACAAAATGCACCAATAAAAATTAAGCATTTAAAACAAGCACAACAAATAATAAATAGCAAGAGTGGATGTGGTTAGAAGCCCACAGAGCGATTACAACAGGCCAGAGCGCTTGGGCGCTTGACCCTAAAAAATACCCTTAAGCTTAGGTGAAGTGAAATGTAAAACTGTGAAGTATATGATTGGCAACAATTTAGAAGTATGCGAAACTTCAGTTGTGTAATAAAAAAAAAAATGTACCCACCTGTATCATACTTAGTGTGGAAAACCTTAACCACACCAGGAAAATGTGCTTTGTTGTTGCCTTAAAAGCTCAATGTATCACAGATTACAAGGACCAACTGGCACTTACGCCACCCAAGATATGCCTTGCAACCCAGACACCAAAATTTGCCTAATAAGTGTGATCACTAAAGCAGAAGTGGTTTGCATTCCCTTATTTTCATTGGTAAAATTTTAATTATTCTGAATCAACCTTAGTGCTGGAGAAGTGCTAGTATCAGCCTAAACGCTATTTCAAGGACAAACTGACCCTCTTCTAGGAGGTGTAAAACACAGTGACCACGTGGAAAATTGTTTTCCACCCGTTGATCATGCTTTTTTTTTTACTTGGAGAAAAGTAATGTTACTGTCTGAAGACATGCAGTAATAGGACTTCTATCTAACTGAAACCCATGCCCATTAGCAACAGTAAAGAACTGAAGCCAAACCCGCACCTTTAAATGCAGAGAAATATGTGGCAGCACTGCTTGTGTGTGATTCCCCACTAGCACAAGTGCATTTGCTGGCATGTTACAATTACCGTTTTCAGTGACGCAGTTATTGGAATAGTGATATTATTCTAAAATGAGGACCTGTGTTTGCATGCACTTCTTTGAAACCCTTTAGATCGCTCTGCCACTTTTCACTCATTCCAATACCCCGAGGTATCGTGAAATATCTCATCGACGTGGGATCCCAGCACTTTGCAACCGTTAGGCTGATAGGCCTATAGATAAAAATAAATGAATCAGACAATGACTGACTATTTAAGAAGTCTAATGCAACGAAGCTGCACTTGTAAATACACTACAACATGTGGTGGGCTATAACGCATGTGGAAACACAGAGATTATTTCGAAGATGCAACGACTTGTTTGCCATCTGCCATTAGACACACTGCTCAGCGTGTTAGAAGCTTCCATGAAAGAAAAAAAAACGTTTTCCCATACAGAGTAAATGGTCCAGCTTGGTTGCACACAAATGAAAACACAGGGGAACGCACATAGTTGTGCCATGCACACATTCTTAACAGAGTTACATTTTTGCAGCAACTTAGTTGGCAAACTGGGGTTGGCAGAAACAATATGAATTGTGCACACATGAATTTCACAAAGGAAGCGATTCAAAGCAAAGCTCCACGCTATAAGAGTGAAGGGGACTAATCATAACAAAAAGATCGGTCCGGTTTCGCCTTTGCTGGCTTTATTACTGTCCAGCTAGATGGCACTGTGTAAAACCTTGAATTTGTGGAGGAGCGCTAGGATAAACAACAGAATTAAACTGGTAGTCATGCAAAGCGCTTGACTATTGCCCAGCGAGATCATACTGTGAAGGAAATAAAAAGAACGAGGTAAAGCTATTAGCACTGTAAACTCCTAACCAGGCTTTTCTTGCCAGATAAACTGAAAACTAAAACAGTTTCACATAAGTGAGCCGACAGCCGCCATGTATCGTCAAAAGTGCAATCATCCATGTAACCGGCAAAAAAGCAAACATCCATGTAACAGGTTCGATGGTATACAAAGCGCTCGATTACTGCCCGATACTGCACTCCCTATAAAATAAAGAGAAAAAGTAGTCCAGAAAACAGAGCCTTGAATGTATTCAGTAGTTGGCCGGTGCGCTCGAGGAGGGCTAAACATCGGAAAAGGCATGACGTATGCATGCCTTTCACTAATGAAATTAAGCGAATTGTAAAAGGCAAGCCCACAAACCAACCAAAGTGATGGGCCTGACATGGGTGTGGTTACCAGCCCGTAAAGAGATAACAACAGGGACAGAGCGCTTTGCACTCAACTCTAAAAATTGCACACACGTTTGAAAAGTTTAACAAAATGAGGCTACGTATAACGGTCCCAGAATGCTCTGTGCTTAAATGCAAATGTTTACAGAAACTTGTAAGCAAAATTGATGATTCTTTGCTCTCAAAATAAAATGTTCAGAAAAAAATGCAAGTAGAAAAAAAAGGTTTTGCTAAAGTATTGTGAAATTTTAGGTACTATTTCTTTGAAGCAGAATTCAGTAAAATGTGTTGATGCATGCTAGTATTCCAAAAAATATTGATAATGGAAAATCTTTGTAACCGTTTTCAACAAGATTATGGGAAACATAAAAAATAAACAAGCAATGGCAAAGCCAATCATTCGGACATTGGTTGTCAGTCTTTTGGTTTTGTCAATGCGTGTCTTGTTTTGACATGGTTTTTGTGGTGGGAGGTGCCAATCCCTCGCCATTGTAACAAACATTGGCAAAAAGCAAAAAAAAAATTTGGTCTCAAAAAGCACACATTGCCACAGTAGGTCATGGCACAGAGCAAAACTATGCTGTGTGCCAATATGCTTCTTATGGAACAGCAAAATGCTATCACTCACAGTAAAGCCAGCCGATAAATGGATAGAGAGAGAAATAGAATTGTAATAAAAACAAAATGTATTTGTTAATGCCAGACCTAATTAGGGGCCCAATTCTTTAAAAAGTGACAGAAGTGCACCCATGGTATATGTCTTTCCAATAGTGGCATTCATGAATTTACAAGAATTTACAGAGGTAGACCAGAAAATCATACTCTTCAAAAATATTTGGTAACTGTATTATAGCACAAGCAAATATGCAGGTGTAGATTTGCTCATGTGAAAATGTATTGGGAGTTTGTAAGTTCACTTTCCCTCCAAACACTTTTTTTTCACCCCTGGAATCCAACCTTTCTCAGAATGGGAAAAGATTAGAGAAGAGCAGGTGAAAAGCCTTCAAACATGCAAGTTAGTAGGTTTGCACAGTCTTAAAGGATTTCCAGTTCTTGAATTATTACTTACGGCTTCCTCCAGCCCCAGTATGTAGTTCTGCGGAATAGTGGCAAAATGAGGAAACTGGTACAGTAGAGCTCAAATTGCTTGTATTCAAGCTCTACTATAGTACTAGCCTTGGCATAGGCAGAGAGGCTTTTATCAGAGCTCTTACATAACAAAATTGCTGCCATAATTTGTTGCCGCACCACATGGCATCATAGGGAGTAGTAGATTTTTTACAGAACAAGTAGCTTTATGAAGCAAACTTGCACATGGACAAGTAGATATTTTATTAAATTCCTCACCCCTGCAAATTTATAAACAAACTGCTTAAGGAGCTCATACATCCCTCTGCTCATAGACTACTGAGAATAGTGAGATCTCATGCTGTTGGCTATCATCATAGACAGCTGGCTGAAGAATTCTGGTAATCACCAAGTCTAAATGACCCATTCCTGAAGCATCAGAAACTGACTGTGACCAGACAAAATCCATCTTCAGATTTATTTTAGCTCATTCATAATAAATGTCATCACATGCTTGAATTTGTATTTCTTCTTGATCTCGTATAAGGTCTCGATTATACATGGTGTTCTGCATCAAACGCATCATTCCATGTACTGAAATAATGTGTGGAAGCAGCCCAAAGATGTAAACTCTTAGATAAGTAGTCTGCACCACATGTATCCTTAATGACTATTTGATATGGAAACAGCAAACTTCAGAGTATTCACTTAACTACCCGGGCACAGTCAATAGATTCCGATCAACAATGAAAGGTTATCCTACATAAATTATGTTACATTTAGTTGAGATTAAATAAAAATGTACGATAAGTGATGAAGATTAACACCATTGTTTAAATCTGGGAAAAAGAACTTTCCATTTTAAATTGTAACAATGCATGGAAGGGTTGAATATCCCAGATTAAAAATGAGAAATTTCATGACATGGCACAATAGGTACTGTGGGAGATAAATAATAGCTAAATTGTTTTTTTAACAAAGTTCCTCATGAAACTAGTCAATTAAGTCACATCCGAAACCACAGACATTACACTGATTCCTCCAGTTACTTATATTTTTATTAATTTTCCTACGGGGAAACCCAACTTCTATTTTCCCCATATCTATCAATACAAGGTTTTCACAAGTTTAAAGTTGAAAAAAAGATTGGCCCTGCCACTTGCTGTTTGATGCAGTTAGCATACATCAGGCGCTTCACACAAAACCTATGAACTTGAAAGCATCGATAACCAGTGACTTACTGGGCACACCGTCCATTCAGATGGGAGAGTTTGCGGGGGGTTGCAGCAAAATCACCTCATCCTACTCGTGAATGTGTATTTGGTCACTCGTTTAGCAAAGAAAAGGTTAATTTGAACACGATATCTTGAAAGCGCAATGCGCAGACATCATCAGAAAAGAGGAAAAATAATGGTAGTAACACCCAAGTAATACTGGTTATGTGCAATAAGTCCTTGTTTTTCAGAACATAGTGGCAGGGAATCTTGTGACTAAGGTATAGTCATCCGACGGGAGGCCTTTTTTTTTTTTTTAAACCAGGCTATTACAGGAATCCCTTTTCTGAGTGGAAGACTAGGCCCTCATGTTATCTTGCTTGTCCCACATCGGTATAAATGGAATGGTCCAGAGGAAACTCTAGATCATTGACAGCATCACAGGCTGTTAAGAGCTCAAACCCAAGCAAAGCAAGATCATTCACTTCAGCATTCTTAACTATAATAAAAATATGCATTTCGGTTATCCACTGTCCATGAACATGGGAAAAATCAGTGAAGAATTCCTGGGTCTTTAATTTAAACCAGAATTAGGCTGCAAAATCACCATCTCTCTCCTTTCAGGTGGAAGAAAACGATATGCGTTCACAGTCAGACTTTTAATAAAGCAAAGGGCGAAGACTGTACAGCTTTTGCTCTTTAATGATTAAAAGACCAATAGCTATTTCCAAGAACCGAATAAACATGAACTGAGCTATGCAAACAATTATAAAAAGGGTAAACAAAAATTTGGATGTATTCCTAACCACAAACAAAATTGCGGAAAAAAATCTCAGCTGTAAGTGGTGATACTCCAAATAATCAATTACATAGGCACATGAAATGATGGGCTGCAGCACATTCTGATGTTCTCCACTAAAATATATGGGTGAAAGAGAACTATGCTATGGAGGTGGCACATGCTGCATGACAATAAGAACTACTTTTAAGTAACTACCCTCTTGGACGTATTCTAGGAGTTATATTGGATGTGAAGAATTTGTCAATAAATGTGCTCTCCAGGTAGGATGTTTCTCCCATATTACTACCGCCGTTTAGCACTAATTTCTTAGTGCAAAATGCCCCCTTGCATCCAAACTGGGCGCAGGAATGTATTTCACGCTAAGAAAAATAGCGCTAAATGTGCTCTTGGGGTAGCCTATTCCCCCAAATTACTCTCAGCAATAAGAGCTATTTGCTTAGAGCAAAATGCACCCTCGCATCCAAAATGGACACGAAGATGCATTTTGCGCGGAGAAATAGTGCTAAACGCAGTAGTAGTAGTAGTAAGCTTTATTTTGGTACAATAAAATACCATCAAAGCACATAAAAGAGACATAATACATCATAATAAAACAATTGACATTAAAACTTCTAGGTAGGGATGACAGAGAATAAAAACAACAATTCAGCCACCTCACAACCCTTGTTTAAAAAAGCAATACGTTATATTAAAGGAAAATATTCAAATATAATAACAATGAAGAATAAATAACTACAATCCGCAGCACATAAAAACTCATTCTTATCTTCTCACCCAAAAAATTACATTCAATTACTATTACCAGCTCATGGCAATAATACCGTTAAGTGGCATAATCATGACTTCAATAGTTTACGTCTGATAGGCCAAATTGCCTCCAAAAACTTTGCCAATGAACATTCCACGTTGCCGTGAGCATTTGATTTGAGGATCCTCGTAGCTGCTGACCCACTCCCAAAGCCCATGGATCTGCAGAGTGGAATAAGCCAACGTACTCTCTGCGTATAATAAGCGAGGCAGGAGAATAAAACATAGGCTATATGTTCAGCGACTCCGCATCCCATTGGACATAAATCATTGTCGACACCTGAGTTAGGCCATTTGCAAGTAAACGAGCAAAGTAGTAATGTTCCCAACCTAAATCTGATTAAAAAAGTGCACTTGCCGAGGGGGATACAATCAAATCCATAAAACATTCAAATTCATAATGGCATTTCAAAGATTAAAAGCTATTAGTTAGACTGAACGAGTGAACCTCTGCTAGTTTTTTCACTTGTACTCTAAGCCAATATGATTCTTTCACAAGCTGCAGAGCATTTTTTGGAAGATGTACGGGATCCAACCAGAGACTACTCAGTCCAAGATCGAAAAAAGTTTATTTCACATAATTGCACCACCTTACCCTCTTTAGGGCTTGCGCACTCATCAGAGTACTAAGCCCGGCTCTATATGGGCCAAGGATATCCAAGGACCATAACCTGATCCAGTATATCAGTGGCCTTAGGGCAGCAATATCTGAAATAGAGTAAAGATTTAGATCTAGCCGAATGGGCAAAGTCGGTATTTTTAGTAACATTTTCAGAAAGGAATTTTCAACTTTCTCCAGGTCATTTAGGTTACAATAGCCCCATAGCTCAGCACCATATAATACTCCTCCCCTTACTTCGACTTTATATATTTCCATTGGGGGAGTGATTGCAAAGCTAGGAGATTTGGCAACATATCTCAAGATACATCCAGATTTCAGTTTTAAACTCATGGCGGACTTTGATAAGTGGGCCTTCCATTTATGGGAGTCCTCCAACCTTAATCCCAGATAATCAAAATCAAATACTCTTTCTAAGACCTCCCTCTCCAGATATATCTTCTTTCTAACTTTTTGTTTAAGATCACCAAAGACCGTATATTTGGTTTTGGAGGTATTTATTTCCAAACCGTGATCTTTGCAAAAGCATGTGAACTTTTCAAGCAACTTGATTAGGCCACAAGCAGTTTGGGATAATAACAGGGTATCATCTGCAAACAGCAGACACTGTACCCTTGCTCCATCTATCTTGGGTGCATTGCTGTCACAATCCATTAAATAGGGGATGCAGACATGAATAAACAGTAGAAAAGGTGTAGGAGCCAATACACATCCCTGTCTGACTCCTCTACGTACTGCAATCTCGTCTGTTAACTCCCCTTGTGGCCCCCATCTAATTCTGGCATAGCTCCCTGAATGCAACTCTTTCATTAAATTTAACAAGGGGCCTGGCACTCCAGCTTTGTTCAAAACTCCCCAAAGTTTCCTGCGTAGGACCAAATCAAAAGCAGACCTAAGATCTACGAATGCAACAAACAATTTCCTGGCCTCCAAGTCCACCACCTTCCATTTAATTGTGAGGAAGCGGAAAGCCTGGCCAACCATACTAATCTTCTGTCTAAAACCAGAACTGCAAATGGCTCAATACTTGATTGTCATCCATCCACTCCTTTAGTCTGCACAATACCTGATGACAGAATATTTTTTGTAAATTGTCCAGCAAACTTATAGGCCTGTAATTTCCCGGTAACCCCCTTTGGCCTTTTTTATAAATAGGAACTATGATTGCTCCCTTCCAGGTTTTGGGGTGAGAACCACTTTCTAAAACAGCATTGGACACCCTATTAACATAAGGACCCCAATAAGCAAGATCGGATTTGAACAGGTCAGCAGGAATGCCATTCATTCCAGGGGCTTTACCTGATTTTTGGGCCCTAAGGGCCATCTCAGTTTCCTTAAGGGAAAGGGGACAAGATTGGATATAGGTGGCAGTTCCTCAATAGGGTCATTCTCAAAGACACAGGAAAAGGCAGGCTCATAACTGTACAACTCTGTTAAGTGGGCATTCCAATCCTCAGAAGAAATGTGACACTCAGGCCTTGGATTTTCACTGCGCCTATTTCTGGCAACCAGGGTCCAGAAAAGATGGGAATCTTTATCCCTGGCCGCCAGGAGTAGCACCTGAGATGATGTTTCTTCCCATTGGTTTTTGCTGGCCTTAATAGCGGATGCATATTCGTGCCTAGCGTGAATTATCTCAGTTCTATCTTTTGATTTTATTGCTCGTAGAAGATTACTCTTGGCATCTTTACAAATCTTGCCAAACTACCCTAAGTGCAATTCTTTGCCCAGACGTTTGTTTCCACCACTAGATTTAGTGAATAACTCTCTTACAGCCACAAATACGTCCCCATACAAGTACAATACCTCACTCGGGGAACACCGGGAAAAAGTAACAGACAGTTGGTAACTAGGGATTAATTTGCAGAAATTTCCCACATAGTTTAGCTGAGTTTCTAAATGAATCCCATTTCAAGGTACGTTTGTTAGAAGAAACCTCTTGGAGAAAAAAAAGCATGATGATGTGGTCGTGCAGTTTTTTCTTTAAAAAGTGGACTATCATAGGTTATCAAAAGAGGGGCGTGGTCGCTATTGTATTGGTCACCCACATTGAGATCTTCAACGATATGCCACAGCCTCACGTCAATAAGTGTGAGGTCAAGGATGCTACTGTAAGACCCTCTAAAGTACTATGGTTTTGCAGGAGCATCAGATGTAAAACGACCATCCCCTGCGCGAAGACCATCGGTTAACATAAGATCAATGATTTGCAGAGCCCTAACATTAGATTTTGGCTGTTTTCCCTGGGATGTGTATGAGGGAATATTCCATACCCTATCCTCTATCTGGGTAACTTCTCAAAACGCAAAATTAGGCTCCAGCATTACTTTAAAATCACCAGCTATGATAATACAATGGGTCATGCAATAGTCTAACAAAAAAGCATTCAAGATCTGAATTGTTTTGGACGTTTGGTTTTGGTGGCCAGGACTATTATATACATTGATACAGAGTAAAGGTAAATCTTGCTTTGTCTGAATAAACAGGGCTAATATATCCGGCGACTCCACATGGAGTTCTCTAACTTTACCCACCTCTGATATTCTTAACCAAGTAATAAGCCCTCCTGCTGCTCTACCCGCAAGGGACTGCCTTGCTTCCTTACAAAAGGAGCTAAACCCCTGTCTGTATATATTTGAAATAGCCCAGGTTTCAAGCATATACTAAATTTATCTATATACAGCCCCAAATCAACACCGTCTATTTTGTTTCTGAGTCCTGCCACATTCCATGTTATGAAATTTGAGGTTAATGTCTTATGGGCCCTGGAGTTCTCATGAGAGATCTCAAAAAGGCTCGCCCCAGCTTGGCTCTGTATAAGTTTTGGTTTAGATATAATATCTTTAGATGGCAATGCTGGAATCCTCTGAAGGAAGGAGTCTAAGGACCAATCTATAGCTGCATTTACGATGGATTAAGAAGTGGATAAGTTTCTATCCTTGGGAATTGTCCAAGATGACAGTCAGTCAATATCTGATAATACCTCTGAAGAATCTGAGACAAGTAAGCAGGGCAGCTGCTCTGTAGAATTACATTTCCTAGTTTGAGATTCATCTGATGCAGAACCTCCCATGGTTTCTTGACTTTGAGTTTTGGGCTTGGCTGATGAATCAGCTCCCACCTTATGGGGCCCAATGCTTACAACTGAAGGCATTACATTCTGTGTAAGAGTATTCTCAGGGCGAGTATTTTGAAGATAGGTACTTGACCCATTTTGCATGGGATGCCGAGCTTCCATGGATAACAATCCCTTTACCAAGCTCGGGCTGTCTAAGTTTAACCTGATAAAGTCCCATTGCCCTGGCTTGCCAATAAAGCTTTTAACCAAAATTATGTCAGAGTAAATAATGGAACTGCATTGTCTGGTATGTCTTAGCCAATATACAACCTTATTTTTCAAGGATACATCGTCTTCACGCATGTTCAAAGATAAAGAAGGTTCCCTACACATATAAAGTGAGTTGTTCACATTGGAACGTGTATGAAATGATTGATTAACCATAGAGTCCCACTTCACTTTAGTATGCAGTCTTGGCCTGGATGTAGTTCCAGGGGGTTCCTTGGGCCACAATGACCCATTATGCTTAGTTGGAGATTCTCTTATATAAGGTGGCCAGGCACAAACACTAGGAGCAGCTGCATTCGCAATGGGGCCTGGTTGCGAAGGAGGAAGGTGTTCTGCTTTCCTTCTCTTATCTCATGATCGAGCTTACAGAACCTCTCTGGACATTTATTGTTATTATTACTTCACCACAAGGTTCCTCAGAGACGAAATTAGTAGGTTGGAAGCACACGTTCAAAAGTAGTCGCAGCAATGAAAGCAAAATATATCAAAGTACTTCTCAGTTGCAATGTACACAGCAAATACATGTGATTATATTATAGCATAACTTCAAAGCAAAGTATAAAAGTCAATATTGCATCACCATAGGGCAGGGCTGTAGGGCCTATAACTCAGCTTCATCTTTCTGGGGCTTCAAGTTGATGACTCCGGTTCAGCTGCGAGAACGATTTTCTACCCAAACGGGGACAGGCAACTGACGTACGTTCCTGTCTGAAGTCAAGATTGTTTCCAACTAACTCTGCTGTTGTCCAGAGCCATCCTTCCAAAAACGTGCTCCCTCCTCTCAGACCGGGAAAGGAAGGCAACCCTTTGGAGACTGGCCAGATCTCCTAGACCCCTCCTCTTCCCAAGGCTGAGCAGAAAGGAAAACACCAAATGTACGCTCTCTTATCAGCTAAACTCTGGTGTGAAAAACACAGCTTGGTCTATCATGTGGAAAAACACAGCTTGGAAAAACACAGCTCTTCTGCAATGTCTAACTCCACGTTAAAGCCAAAAGGCAGCTAACCTAAATACCAAATGTAATGTCTAATGTCATGTTAAAGCCAATAGGCAGCTGACCTGAATACAGAATGTAATAGCTAACTCCATGTTAAAGCCAATAGGCAGCTAAACTGAACACAACATGTAATAATGTGCTACTAGTGAACATTGTGCAACTAATATGCGCAGCGGTGAAACACAAAGTCATTGGTCAAACACAATTAATAGCATCACAGAAGGATATTAGTACTCAAAATACCTTTTTTTGTACAGTTACTGTAGCCCCCATCGGACTATTTGCACGCAAAATAATTAATACTTCTGATAGTGCTTGCTTCAGTTCCCTAACCTCTTCTTGCAGACCCAATATAAGAGCAGTCCGCTCCTTTTGAGACGGTACCACGGGAGCTAAATGATCTGGAGGTCGAGAATTTATAAGCGAGCCTCCAAGCTCACTTGTTTGGACTTGTGGGTCCAATGGAAGAAAACGATTAGAGCAGGGAATGTTATGAACAGTCGCAATATCTGACGTATGATCGTCTAGGTTTAAATGGCCCGTGGTCTGTCCCGTTGATTTTATGTCTAAATCACCAGGCTGCGGTACAGGCACAGGTGAAAAGACTTCATTAGAAGTGGAATTTCCTCTGAACGAATTACTTGCAGTCAGAAAGGGGACAAGAGAGCCAGATTTAAACCTTTTCTGTGGGAGCTTCTTTTCTCTTTGCTTTATTATGGATTCAACCTCTTCGATCAGATTGTCAATCTCATTGGTTACACAATTATTGAGGGCCTGTGATTGTTTGTGGAGCCTCGGCAATTTAGGTTGTGCTAAGCCCATGTTTGGGCTTCCTTTCGCCTTGCGCTTCGCCATTATGGACGCTGGAGCTTTTCAGAAATATAAGAACCAGACAGAGGGCTCGCTGCCTTCTTACCTTGAAATCAAAGAGGGTGGCACAGCCTGGGCGCAGTCGGGCCTGACGGGCCCGCCCTTGGCCCGGGCGCCCACGCAGCGGGACGTTGGAAAGCGATATGAGCACTAGGTTTTTAGGCTCCACCCCCTCCTCTCAGCACGGTGCTCCTGGGACAGAGAGTCCCCTGCTGCAGTCGGCACTCCTCAGCTCCCACGCAGCGGGATGTTGGAAAGCACTATGAGCGCTAGGTTTTGGGGCTCTGCCCCCTCCTCTCAGCACGGTGCTCCTGGGACAGAGAGTCCCCTGCTGCAGTCAGCACTCCTCAGCTCCCGCGCAGCGGGACGCTGCAAACCGCTATGAGCGCTAGGTTTTTGGGCTCCGCCCCCACCTCTGAGCACGGTGCCCCTGGGACAGAGAGTCCCCTGCTGCAGTCGGCACTCCTCAGCTCCAGCACAGCAGGACGTTGCCAAGCGCTATAAGTGCTAGGTTTTTGGGCTCCGCCCCCTCCTCTCTGCACGGTGGTCCTGGGACAGAGAGTCCCCTGCTGCAGTCGGCACTCCTCAGCTCCGGCGCAGCGGGGCGTTGCAAAGCGATATGAGCGCTAGGTTTTTGGGCTCCGCCCCCTCCTCTCAGCACGGTGCTCCTGGGACAGAGAATCCCCTGCTGCAGTCGGCACTCCTCAGCTCCCGCGCAGCGGAACGTTGCAAAGCGCTATAAGTGCTAGGTTTTTGGGCTCCGCCCCTCCTCTCAGCACGGTGCTCCTGGGACAGAGTCCCCTGCTGCAGTCGGCACTCCTCAGCAAAACATGTACAGCGGGTGCCCGCCCACGCTCGCTAGATATGCTCTTGCGTTAGAGTTCCCCCTCCACAAATTACTCCCAACTATATGAGCAGGAGTAATCACATTATTATCTGTAATTTTTCATCAAAGAGTAATGCGGGATTACAGAAATTACTCTGATTGCTCCAACACACTTCAAATTACACCCCGGCCTAGTCATTACCAGCTTTCATGAGCAAGCTTGTTTTGGACACCACGCTAAACTAAATTTCTGGTTATCTTTATATTTAAGTCAAAAAGCTACAGTGAGACAGTCCAATCCCAGAAAAAGTACTAACATCATACAGCATACAAAAGCAAACACGTGACACCAAAGGGAATTAAGGCCATATGTACGAACACATTTTCCCATAGACACAGAATGGGTAAAACCCATTGATACATCTGGCCCTTAGTGATGTACAAAATGACACAGATTCAGTCAGAGGAACCCACAGGCAGAAAGGTGTGTCTGTGCTTGCACTTGTTGACAGCAAAACAGTATCACATCATACAAATGCTTGTGAAGAAGCAGAAATGGACGTTGAGATACTGTGGGAAAAACATAAGCTCATTGAAAGACTGCTGCTTTTGACCCTAAATAAAACTAATTAGACAGCCATGATAAGCACATTATAAGTCACCAAGCAGGAACACATTACTTGGAAACAAATGAGTGCCATGAGATGACGGGAAGAGGTACATAAAGCTCTCCCAATACTGAAGTCACATTGGAACCAGTATGGAGAAATCATCCCATTTTTGTGTTCACATCTTAGGAATAATGTACTTGTGAACTGACTGACATAAGGAGCTTCAAAGGTGTTGATGGCAGTTGTATTTGAGGTCATAGAAAAATTATTTCATGGAATACCGTTACTGAGAAACCATTCAATCTAAAGGGTTTAATGAAAATTTTCGTGATGAATGGCATTTGCCATTTCATAGAAATCAATTTATAGAACGTCTTTTTTCGAAATTGTCTTCTGCATACTTATTGTTTAAAGTGCAAATAAAAAGATTGCAGGTCTTACTTTCAAAAACATTTTGTGGAAGGTATTCCTTTCAATCCTTTACAACAGAGGACACTATTTTGGATGTATATATTTTACACTGCCAAACAATTAATTGGGATGTTTTTAATTCACTGAACCCTCATCACCGCAAAACCCAATCCACCTGTGCCCCCTAAAAATTCCTCCCCATGCATAAACTTCATCCATCCTTGACCCCTAAACTCCGCTGATCCCTGAGCCCCTCACAAGTTTTTCTAACCCTAAACCGCACCCATCCCTGAACCTTAAAATCCGCCCATTGCAACAACACACCACCCATATGGCCCCTTAAATCCCACCCATCCTTGATCCCTTAAAATCCTGCACCTTGGGATGAAAGGGAGGAAAAGAGGGGGAAATCAGACATTTTTGTCTACTGCTGTGCTATAGGAAAGATGGAACAGCAGTGTTTAGAAAGACTGTCACTCATATGATGATGTCTGCCCTGCTTAAAATGTACACTGAACTATTGATTCAACTGTTGCATTCACTGTATGGGGAGCGTAGGTAAAGAAAATGTCTTTTTAAAAACAAAATCATGCAATATGCCTAAACTCTACCCATCCCTGAACCTTAATGAAAAGACATCACCCCTGAAAACCACTCATTCATGAGTCCTAAAGCCGCTCACTACCCTTAAACTCCCCATCCTTGAAATCTAAAAACCCTTTCTACGTATAACCTTCACCTATCCCTGAACCCTTAAAATCCCACACTTCCCTAAATTCCAGCCATTTCCAAACACTACAAATCCTTCACCATTGCAAAACTCTACTCATCACTGTACTGTAAGAAAGCACACCAGCCCTACACTCTATCTATAAAACCTAAAATAATTATATATATATATATATATATATATATATATATATATATATATATATATATATATATATATATATATTTTTTTTTTTTTTTTTTAAACTTAACTTCACTCAGCCATTAATGAACCCTAAAAACCCCTCACCGCCTAAGCTCCACCCATGGCTCATCCCAAAAAAAATCCTCACCACCCCTAAAATCCCTTGAACCTTAAAACCCCTCATCACCCCTAACCATCACCCATTCCTGAATCTAAAAAACCCTCGCTACCCCTAACCTTTACCCAAGTGCGGGATTTTGGATGTTTCCTTAAAATTATCTTTCCTTTAAAATGTTTCTTTTAATATTCAATGTATTTGTATTTCCTTAAAAATGTCCTTTCCTTCAAATTGATTTCATGATTTGATTTCCTCCAATATATCTCATCTCACTTTTCGCTTTTCCATAAAATCACATTCATCGGGTGCTAGCTTGAACACAGGAAGCGAACAAGCAATCATTCAGTGCATGCATCTACCTAAAAGCACTTAAATGATAACCCTTACCATTGAAGTGGAAATACAGTTACTTGGTGTAAGTCCCTAAAATACTGGAACAGAAAATACACAAGGTAAATATCTAAAGAAACCGAACGTAATGTGCACATGCATGCAAATCAATCTGGTGTGACAACGCACATAACAATTGCACGTAGTCAGCATATTCAGCCACAAACAATGTAATTCACAGTCATGCTCATAATAACTATTCACCATGAAAATAGCAAGTCTGCACCGTGAATGTGATTGCTGGCCATTACCTTGCAACGTACTGGAAGACGACTCCACCTAACATACATTGTATAGAAAAGCTACTATGTGCCTCTGTTAAATGGGACAAAACTATAACAAACATCCAAAATGCTTGCTATAAACAATTGAAAACTATCTGGGATTGCATACTAGGATAGACACCTGATACACTGTTACGTTAATTTTAAAAAGGAACCAAAAGAAGATATACTCCATAATTATAAACTTCTTTCATATACAGTTTCATACAGCACTACTGCAGTTTCTAAGCACTGTAGAAAATAGATGTTACTATTACCCAATTTAAGGTGCCCAGTTTACAGACGTTCAGGATTAGCCCTTGTGTCCTGCTATCACAACTTTGTTCCAGTAATGTTCCAGCTAATTATATTGATTACTGTAGAAAGGTACACATCTATGATTAAAAAGAAGGCTTTCTTTATCCAAGTCCAATTTGTAGACACCTCATCCACCACACTGTTAGGTTTCTTCATTCACTGATCTTCTCTTTTGATCACAAAATTCTACAGCCACCGGAATACAAACGTCCCAACTTTCTTTAGAACGCTACATAATGGAAGAGACCACACATCTAGCTTCGATTAATAAAACATTGGACCTAAAAAGTATAGAAACAACATATCATGGTATGCATAAAATGTAGAAACCACTAACCTACAATTATAAGATTTCCTTATAAGAGAGCTGAATACATAAACACAAAATACATGTTACAAAAACCTATTTCACATCTTATTGGCTATTGCATATGTAGAAACCACGTACCTACATTAATAAGAATTCCATATAAGAGTTAAATACACCAAAACAAAATGTGGGCTACAAAAACATCTTAAGTCACAGCTGGAACATCAAGAGGCCTCCAAGAGCTTGACAGCTCAATCACATGAACCTTGATGGCTTCAAATCCCAATTTTCCTCCCAATGCCAACTCACACATCACCAGGAGAACAAAGACAACCTAGTACCAGCTCGATCTGCTCTAAAAAGTGAAACCATTCCTCCTAGACAGCAACAACATGATCTTACAAACTCCACAATGATCCCTCTTAAGGGCATCCTTCATGCTGCAGCACGTCTCATCCTTGACTTGAAGAAATATGACAACATCACCCTCATCCAAGACGGAACTCAAATGACTCCCCTTTCTGGCCCGCACCATCTTAAAAAACAGCTGCATCATTTACAAAGCCATCACGACCAGCTCTCCCACCCATATGACTAACAAGCTCCAACAGGTCCAACCCTCCCCCAATTTAGGAAAAAGCTAACAACTCATCTCGCATCAAAGAATACATATCACAAATATAGTACGTTCTCCTCAAAGAACCCAGTTATCTCTTCGATTTTTTGCTGACTGTATCTTAGCTTTCAAGCCTGAAGAGCTCTCTGATCCTTTCTGGCTAGGTTTGCACTATACAATTACAACATACATTTGTGCAAACTTCCACCACATCTTTTTCATTTAATTCATGAGACAAATTCTCAAAGCATTCTGCACACACCAGTTTGGTGTGCAAACCAAACCTGGAACGTGGTATCAAGCATGGTGGAATTAATTTCAGATGTAGAAGTTCCACCAATACGATGAAACTTATTAGGCACTTTAGTTGTAGGGGCAGACTTATAGGTGTTCTTGAGTTGGTTCACATGTAAAATTTGTCAAACATCCACATTCGCGTTTCCCTGTGGGTAACCCTCAATTTGCAAATAGTTTGTACCAAAGTAATGGAGCCAAATGAAATCATGCTGCAGGTGGCAGCAAGAATATTTCTTGGGAGGGAGCATATTTTATGAAGCTTTAGGTGATCGGGTTTCTGCACATGGAAAAATATTCTGCCAGGATTTTTGATAATTTGTGTTTACATTCTATGTATGAATATGAATACATATACGTGGTTAAGTTTGGCATGTGAAATTTTTACGCTTAACATTACTTCTGGAAATCTGGGCTAAAAGTACTGAAATTCTTTGAGAATTTAATGTATTTCAAATGTAGGGGATAACACTAAAGAAATACATATCTATCTGCACTTTCCTCTTTCCCTTGAGATTCCACAGTATACTACTTCAATTCCTACCAGTCAATACGATTAGTGGTCATAGAGAATCTTGAGCTAAAATCGGTGTTGAGACTCCCAAATGCACATTAAATTTGCGCTGGGTGTCCTTCAGATATACTTATGTGCTCAATTTGCAGTTCATTGGATACTTTTGGCACCAAAGCTCACAAGCACTATTTGCAAGCATTACCAGATGTCCCCTTTTATGGGTCGAGCGCAAAGTGCTATGTCCCTTGTGTAATATCTCTGGCTTTTAACCACGCCCATCAGTTTGGTTAATTTGTGGGCTTGCCTTTTAAAATTCGGTGATTTAATTAATGAAAGGCATACATGCGCCATGCCTTTTCCAGTGTTTCGCCTGCCTCAAGTGCACCGGCCAACTACTGAAAACATACGAGACTCCATGTTTTCAATATGGTTTCTGGACTACTTTTTCTCTTTATTTCGTAGGCAGCGCAATCTCGGTGGGCAGTAGTTGAGTACTTTGCATGACATCGACCCTGTTGCATGGATATTTGCACATTTGCCAGTTGCATGGACAATTGCACTTTTGCAGGTTACATGGGTAATTGCACTTTTGCCGCTACGTTTCACTGCGAGGGAACATCTGTTTCTTTTGTGTGTCTGCATTGCGCTCATGGCGGCCGTTGGCTCGCTTATGTGAAACTGTTTTACTTTTCAATTTCACTTTATGTGGCAAGAAATGTCCGGTTAGGAGTTTACAACGCTAATACCTTCAACTCGAGCAAACGTGAGACCCACTGCACTGCAAATGCGTGTTTGCACTTACTGTTATCTCCAGCTCAAACCATTATTATCTAATATTATTTCAAGGAACTGTACATTTTCAGGCATGCTAAGTCACCAAGTACGCAAACAGCGTCTGTCAATAAGCAAATACTGGGTCTATATTACAAACCGAATAATAAAACACTCAGGGCCACACTACAACAGGTCTCTGCACAAATGGAATCGATGTGGCAAGTGGTGCACTATTTATTGCACCAGTTAATTACAACCTGCGATACAGATAACTATATTTGTTAACTTTCGGCGGGGAATAACTGCTAGATATTTAAAATAGGGCAAAGCTCTGTATTTAGCGGAGCAAGCGAATTTTAGTAAAGTCTAAAATCTGAATGCTACTCCCAAAAACTTGGGAGCTTCGGAATCGGAAACGTGCCACTCGTAACAAGGTCCTAACTGTGACCACGCCTTTCGGTTTGCCTCTTACCAACTCCCGATTTCAATAGCAAGGAGACTATCTAAGCAGGTTCTCTTCAATTTCGCTAACATTCCTCTGCGGATCTGTGCCAGCGTGGGTTTCTGATTAGGGACATCAGCTGGTTGGTAGAACACCGGTGGAGCTTCATATTCTGGCTACGCGTGACAATGCTCTTGTGTGGGCTTCTTCTGTATTTTTTTAAGATACTTGTTTTTGACACAAAAGGGAAGGCGTGACTATTAGAGACCTGTACTGTTAGACACTGGACTAGGTACTCGCACTCCGCAAAGACAAATACAGAGCGTCTTCTGACGGAAACTAAGAAGGCGCTATTTGCAGTTTGCAAGTACTCCTATTTATCCAATCCTCACATTAGAAAGCAGTTTTATTCAACAGGGAAGAGTTCAGATGCCGCAGGGATGGTGAATGTCAACGTAGGTTTGTCATGAGAATACAACCGGATCATTCCTTAATTACTAACCTGCAGCTCTGAGCCTGCTGCACAAGTCCACTCCCTGGGGAGGTACCCCTATGGGCCAAGGTACTGTAGTCCAAACCCTACACCAACTCCGCCGCAGACATGTCAGCGCCATCTCCAGCTCCTCCTCTCCTAGTGTCACAACCAACAGGGGCACGGCGGTGAAAACGTCTGAGAAACAGAAAAGGGACTGAGAGCAAGAATAGCAGAGCCTCGTTGCCAAACCCAGAATGTATGCACATCTGGGCTCGAATACATCCATGTTGGGGTCAGGCACCACGTCACAAGCCGTAAAACGTGCTCCTTAAGTCGGTACGAGAACGCTGCTTAGTTGTCTTTACGTTGCGCAGTGTTTAGTTTATCAGTATACGTTGGCAGTATCCTGCCCTTGTCCCCTTTAGTCAGTTGGAAGGTTGTGCGACCTGTCAAATATAAAGGACATTTAATAAAAACGTAAGTGTAGGAAAGTAGCCTCTTTCTAGCCTTGTTACCCCCACTTTTGGCCTGTTTGTGAGTATATGTCAGGGTGTTTTTACTGTCTCACTGGGATCCTGCTAGCCAGGGCCCAGTGCTCATAGTGAAAACCCTATGTTATCAGTGTGTTTGTTATGTGTCCCTGGGATCCTGCTAGCCAGGACCCCAGTGCTCATAAGTTTGTGGCCTATATGTGTTCCCTGTGTGGTGCCTAACTGTCTCACTGAGGCTCTGCTAACCAGAACCTCAGTGGTTATGCTCTCTCTTTATTTCCAAATTTGTCACTAACAGGCTAGTGACTAAATTTACCAATTCACATTGGCATACTGGTACACCCATATAATTCCCTAGTATTTGGTACCGAGGTACCCAGGGAATTGGGGTTCCAGGAGATCCCTCTGGACTACAGCATTTATTTTGCCACCCATAGGGAGCTCTGACAATTCTTACACAGGCCTGCCACTGCAGCCTGAGTGAAATAATGCCCACATTATTTCACAGCCATTTTACACTAACATAAGTCACCCATATGTCTAACCTTCACCTGGTGAAGGTTGGGTGCAAAGTTACTTAGTGTGTGGGCACCCTGGCACTAGCCCAGGTGCCCCCACATTGTTCAGGGCAATTACCCCGGACTTTGTGAGTGCGGGGACACCCTTACACGCGTGCCCTACACATAGGGCACCACCTATGTGTAGCGTCACAATGGTAACTCCGAACATGGCCATGTAACATGTCTAAGATCATGGAATTGTCACCCCAATGCCATTCTGGCACTGGGGAGACAATTCCATGATCCCCAGAGTCTCTAGCACAGAACCCGGGACTGCCAAACTGCCTTTCTGGGGTTTTCACTGCAGCTGCTGCTGCTGCCAATCCCTCAGACAGGTTTCTGCCCCCCCTGGGGTCCAGGCAGCCCTGGCCCAGGAAGGCAGAACAAAGGACTTCCTCAGAGAGAGGGTGTTACATCCTCTCCCTTTGGAAAAGGTGAGAAAGGCTGGGAAGGAGTAGCCTCCCCCGGCCTCTGGAAATGCTTTGATGTGCACAGATGCTGCCCATCTCTGCATAAGCCAGTCTACACCGATTTAGGGATCCCCCAGCCCTGCTCTGGCGCGAAACTGGACAAAGGAAAGGGGAGTGACCACTCCCCTGACCTGCACCTCCCATGGGAGGTGCCCAGAGCTCCTCCAGTGTGCCCCAGACCTCTGCCATCTTGGATTCAGAGGTGTTGCTGGCACACTGGACTACTCTGAGTGGCCAGCGCCAGCAGGTGACGTCAGAGGCTCCTTCTGATAGGCTCTTACCTCTCTTGGTAGCCAATCCTCCTAACCTGGTAGCCAAACCTCCTTTTCTGGCAATTTAGGGTCTCTGCTTTGGGGAATTCTTCAGATAACGAATGCAAGAGCTCATTAGAGTTCCTCTGCTTCTCCCTCTTCACCTTCTGCCAAAGGATCGACCGCTGACTGCTCAGGACGCCCGCAAAACCGCAACAAAGTAGCAAGACGACTACTAGCAACCTTGTATCGCTTCATCCTGCCGGCTTTCTCTACTATTTCCAGGTGGTGCATGCTCTGGGGGTAGCCTGCCTCCTCTCTGCACCAGGAGCTCTGAAGAAATCTCCTGTGGGTCGACGGAATCTTCCCCCTGCAACCACAGGCACCAAAAGACTGCATCACCGGTCCTCTGGGTCCCCTCTCAGCACGACGAGCGTGGTCCCTGAAACTCAGCAACTCTGTCCAAGTGACTCCCACAGTCCAGTGACTCTTCAGTCCAAGTTTGGTGGAGGTAAGTCCTTGCATCCCCACGCTAGACTGCATTGCTGGGTACCACGTGATTTGCAAATGCTCCGGCTCCTGTGCACTCTTCCAGGATTTCCTTCATGCACAGCCAAGTCTGGGTCCCCGACACTCCTTCCTGCGGTGCACAACCTTCTGAGTTGTCCTCCGGCGTCGTGGGACTCCCTTTTGTGATTTCTGGTGGACTCCGGTTCACTCCTCTTTCAAGTGCCTGTTCAGGTACTTCTGCAGGTGCTGCCTGCTTCTCTGAGGGCTCCCTGAGTTGCTGGGCGCCCCCTCTGTCTCCTCCTCCAAGTGGCGACATCCTGGTCCCTCCCGGGCTACAGCAGCACCCAAAAACCTCTACCGCGACCCTTGCAGCTAGCAAGGCTTGTTTGCGGTCTTTCTGCGTGGGAATACCTCTGCAAGCTTTATCGCAACGTGGGACATCCATCCTCCAAAGGAGAAGTTCCTAGTCCTCTTCTTTCTTGCAGAACTCCAAGCTTCTTCCAACAGGCGGCAGCTTCCTTGCACCCTCAGCTGGCATTTCCTGGGCTCCTGCCCACTCTCGACACTGTTGCGACTATTGGACTTGGTCCCCTTGTCTTACAGGTACTCAGGTCCAGAAATCCACTGTTGTTGCATTGCTGGTGTTTGTTCTTCCTGCAGAATCCACCTATCACGACTTCTGTGCTCTCTGGGGGTAGTAAGTGAACTTTACACCTACCTTTCAGGGTCTTGGGGTGGGCTATTTTTCTAACCCTCACTGTTTTCTTACAGTCCCAGCGACCCTCTACAAGGTCACATAGGTTGGGGTCCATTCGTGGTTCACATTCCACTTTTGGAGTATATGGTTTGTGTTGCCCCTATACCTATGTGCTCCTATTGCAATCTATTGTAACTTTATTTCTTGCTATTTCCTGCATAATTTTGGTTTGTGTACATATATCTTGTGTATATAACTTATCCTCATACTGAGGGTACTCACTGAGATACTTTTGGCATATTGTCATAAAAATAAAGTACCTTTATTTTTAGTACTTCTGTGTATTGTGTTTTCTTATGATATTGTGCTAATGACACCAGTGGTATAGTAGGAGCTTTGCATATCTCCTAGTTCAGCCTAAGCTGCTTTGCCATAGCTACCTTCTATCAGCCTAAGCTGCTAGAAACACCTCTTCTACACTAATAAGGGATAACTGGACCTGGCACAGAGTGTAAGTACCATTGGTACCCACTATAAGCCAGGCCAGCCTCCTACATTGGTTGTGCAGCGGTGGGATAAGTACTTGTAACTACTTACCACTTTGTCATTTTGTACTTTTCATAAGAGAATAATATACAAAACAAGTTCAGTGTATGTACACCTAACCAAAAAGTTTTGCTTTTCTCCTCTTAAACTTTTTACAAAGTACTGAAAAGTATTCTAAAACTTCTAAAAGTTTCTAAAAAGTTAGAAAAAGTTTTTTCTCTGTTCTTTAAAAAGTTCTGAAACTTTTTCTCTCTTTCTCACTATCCCTAAACCTTTTGCTATCATGTCTGTGGTAGATTCTGCTCCCAAAACTGTCAATGCTACTTATGACATTTTAAATTACAAGAGCTTAAGGAGTCTCTGCCTAGATAGAGATTTAGTTATAGGAAAGAACCCTACAGAAGAGTTTCTGTTCAATATGCTTGTTGTAGATGATGAGAACCAGGCTGGTCCATCAAATGAGAGGCAGGAACATATAGAAACTTCCCAGTCTGATTCGGGAGAGTTCCCTGAGAAGGGTGGGGAGGTTTCTGATCAGGGCCTGCCCCCTAGCAGGACACCCAGTAATGTTGGTAGTAATATAGGTTCCCATCACAGTAGGGCATCCTTTATTCCTAGAGGCCAAGTTACAAGGGTCCAGACAGTTAGGGACAGGCCCCCCTCTGTTGTTTCAAACTTGTCTTCTGTGTCAAACCATTCCCAACCCACCCACCCTGAGGATAACTTGTTAGAAAGGGAACTCAAAAATTGATGGTTGAAGAGACCAGACTGAAGCTTAAACAGCAACAGCTGGCCTTAGATAGGGAATCCCTAGACATTGAGAAAGAAAGACAGAGGTTGGGGTTAGGACCCCATGGTGGCAGCAGCAGTATTCCTGATAGTAATCCTGTTAGCATGATTCCAGGAATCTGCACAAGATAGTCCCCCCTTACAGGGAGGGGGATGACATCAACAAGTGGTTTGCTGCACTTGAGAGGGCCTGTATTGTACAGTTGGTCCCTCAAAGGCAGTGGGCTGCTATTTTGTGGCTATCTTTCACTGGAAAAGGTAGGGATAGGCTCCTTACTGTTAGAGAAAGTGAAGCTAACAATTTTACAGTTTTGAAGGATGCACTCTTGGATGGATTTGGCTTAACCACTGAACAATACAGGATTAAGTTCAGAGACACCAGAAAAGAGTCCTCTCAAGACTGGACAGATTTTGTAGACTGTTCAGTGAAGGCCTTGGAAGGGTGGTTACATGGCAGTAAAGTTTCTGACTATGAAAGCCTGTATAATCTTATTCTGAGAGAGCATATTCTGAATAACTGTGTGTCTGACTTGTTACACCAATATCTAGTAGACTCAGATCTGACCTCTCCCCAAGAATTGGGAAAGAAGGCAGACAAATGGGTCAGAACAAGAGTGAACAGAAAAGTTCATACAGGAGGTGACAAGGATGGCAAGAAGAAAGATGGTGAGAAATCTCAGGATAAACATGGGGATAAGGGTAAAACTAAAGATCCTTCTTCAAATCCTAAACACTCTTCAGGGGGTGGGAATAAATCATTTTCTTCCTCTTCTTCACAAAACACACACATTAAAAAGCCTTGGTGCTATGTGTGTAAAAATAAAGCCATTGGCAAGGGGATAAGTCCTGTCAAGGTAAACCCCCTGAGCCAACCACCACTATTACATCAAACTCTAGTGCCCCTAGCAGTAGTGGTAATAGTGGTGGGACTGCTGGCAACAGTCAAACAAAGGGTGTAGTTGGGTTCACTTTTGGGTCCATCATAGAAACTGGGGTAGTCAGTCCCAAGACAGTTTCTGTCACACCTAGTGGTATTGGCCTTGCCACACTGGCTGCTTGTCCCCTTACAATGGATAAATACAGGCAGACAGTTTCAATAAATGGTGTTGAGGCCCAGGCCTACAGGGACACAGGTGCCAGTATCACTTTAGTGACTGAAAACCTAGTGTCTCCTGCACAACACATCATTGGACAACAATATAAGATTATTGATGTCCATAACTCCACTAAGTTTCTTCCCTTAGCTATAGTTCAGCTTAGTTGGGGTGGAGTTTCTGGCCCTAAGCAGGTGGTAGTATCACCTAGCTTACCTGTAGACTGTCTCTTAGGTAATGACCTAGAGGCCTCAGGTTGGGCTGAGGTAGAGTTTAATACCCATGCAGCCATGCTGGGTATCCCTGAGGAATTACTTCCTCTCATTTCAGCTGAAATGAAAAAGCAAAGGAGAGAAAAAGGCCTGAAATCTCAGGATCCCTCTCCTACAACAGGTCAAAAGGGCATCAAAGTATCCCCTACCCACCCTGCCATACAGGATACCATTCCTGTGGTAGGAGAAACCTCTCCTAGGGTGGCACCCGTGCCAAGGGAATCATCAGCTAACACAGCTGTACTCCCTGAGGTAGAAGTATCTCTTTGTGGGATAACTACTATTGGTGAGAAAAAGAGCACCATTTTAGTTAACATGGAGCATCCCTCCAACCCTCCCAGAGAAACTTTAGTGCAGCAACCCTGCACTGCCTCACAACACTTAGGACAGCAGCCCTGCCCTAGTGTGGAGCTCACAGGACAGCATCCCTGCCCTGCTCCAAATCAAGAGAAACATCATCCCTGTTCTCTCTTACAGCCATATGGACAAAGTTTTTGCCCAGCTATGTCTTTACTGAGACAGCATCCCTGTCTGGCATTTTCATCACTTGAAATAGGTCCAGTGGACAATTCCCACTGTTCTAAACTAAAACTTACTGATAGGAACTCTGAGAATATATCTTCACATTGTTGGTTAGCTAAAAAACTTCAAACAGGGTGGTTTACATCCCCACAGGGAAGTAACCATATAGTGGATGATAAAAGGAGTAACCAGTCTATTGCAGAGCTACTCTCCACTTATCACCACTTAGACAATAAAGACTCAACTGGCCAAGGTGAGCCTTATTGTCCTTCGTTTGGGGGGAGGAGTTGGGTAGGAAAGTAGCCTCTTTCTAGCCTTGTTACCCCCACTTTTGGCCTGTTTGTGAGTATATGTCAGGGTGTTTTTACTGTCTCAATGGGATCCTGCTAGCCAGGGCCCAGTGCTCATAGTGAAAACCCTATGTTATCAGTGTGTTTGTTATGTGTCACTGGGATCCTGCTATCCAGGACCCCATTGCTCATAAGTTTGTGGCCTATATGTGTTCCCTGTGTGGTGCCTAACTGTCTCACTGGGGCTCTGCTAACCAGAACATCAGTGGTTATGCTCTCTCATTATTTCCAAATTTGTCACTAACAGGCTAGTGGCTAATTTTACCAATTCACATTGGCATACTGGTACACCCATATAATTCCCTAGTATATGGTACCGAGGTACCCAGGGAATTGGGGTTCCAGGAGATCCCTATGGGCTGCAGCATTTCGTTTGCCACCCATAGGGAGCTCTGACAATTCTTACACAGGCCTGCCACTGCAGCCTGAGTGAAATAATGCCCACATTATTTCACAGCCATTTTACCCTGCACATAAGTAACTTATAAGTCACCTATATGTCTAACCTTCACCTGGTGAAGGTTGGGTGCAAAGTTACTTAGTGTGTGGGCACCCTGGCACTAGCCCAGGTGCCCCCACATTGTTCAGGGCAATTTCCCCGAACTTTGTGAGTGCGGGGACACCATTACACGCGTGCCCTACACATAGGGCACCACCTATGTGTAGCGTCACAATGGTAACTCCGAACATGGCCATGTAACATGTCTAAGATCATGGAATTGTCACCCCAATAGCATTCTGGTATTGAGGGGACAATTCTATGATCCCCCGGGTCCCTAGCACAGATCCCGGGTACTGCCAAACTGCCTTTCTGGGGTTTTCACTGCAGCTGCTGCTGCTGCCAACCCCTCAGACAGGTTTCTGCCCCCCTGGGGTCCAGGAAGCCCTGGCCCAGGAAGGCAGAACAAAGGACTTGCTCAGAGAGAGGGTGTTACATCCTCTCCCTTTGGAAAAGGTAAGAAAGGCTGGGGAGGAGTAGCCTCACCCGGCCTCTGGAAATGCTTTGATGGGCACAAATGCTGCCCATCTCTGCATAAGCCAGTCTACACCGGTTCAGGGATCCCCCAGCCCTGCTCTGGCACAAAACTGAACAAAGGAAAGGGGAGTGACCACTCCCCTGACCTGCACCTCCCAGGGGAGGTGCCCAGAGCTCCTCCAGTGTGCCCCAGACCTCTGCCATCTTGGATTCAGAGGTGTTGCTGGCACACTGGACTACTCTGAGTGGCCAGTGCCAGCAGGTGATGTCAGAGGCTCTTTCCGATAGGCTCTTACCTCTCTTGGTAGCCAATCCTCCTAACCTGGTAGCCAAACCTCCTTTTCTGGTTATTTAGGGTCTCTGTATTGGGGAATTCTTCAGATAACGAATGCAAGATCTCATCAGAGTTCCTCTGCATCTCCCTCTTCACCTTCTGCCAAAGGATCGACCGCTGACTGCTCAGGACGCCTGCAAAACCGCAACAAAGTAGCAAGACGACTACTAGCAACCTTGTATCGCTTCATCCTGCCGGCTTTCTCGACTGTTTCCAGGTAGTGCATGCTCTGGGGGTAGCCTGCTTCCTCTCTGCACCAGGAGCTCTGAAGAAATCTCCTGTGGGTCGACGGAATCTTCCCCCTGCAACCACAGGCACTAAAAGACTGCATCACCGGTCCTCTGAGTCCCCTCTCAGCACGACGAGCATGGTCCCTGGAACTCAGCAACTCTGTCCAAGTGACTCCCACAGTCCAGTGACTCTTCAGTCCAAGTTTGGTGGAGGTAATTCCTTGCCTCCCCACGCTAGACTGCATTGCTGTGTACCGCATGATTTGCAGCTGCTCCGGCTCCTGTGCACTCTTCCAGGATTTCCTTCATGCACAGCCAAGCCTAGGTCTCGAACACTCCTTCCTGCAGTGCACAACCTTCTGAGTTGTCCTCTGGCGTCGTGGGACTCCCTTTTGTGACTTCGGGTGGACTCCGGTTCACTCCTCTTCCAAGTGCCTGTTCAGGTACTTCTGCAGGTGCTGCCTGCTTCTGTGCGGGCTCCCTGAGTTGCTGGCTGCCCCCTCTGTCTCCTCCTCCAAGTGGCGACATCCTGGTCCCTCCTGGGCTACAGCAGCACCCAAAAACCTCTACTGTGACCCTTGCAGCTAGCAAGGCTTGTTTGCGGTCTTTCTGTGTTGGAATACCTCTGCGAGCTTCACCGCAACGTGGGACATCCATCCTCCAAAGGAGAAGTTCCTAGTCCTCTTCTCTCTTGCAGAACTTCAAGCTTCTTCCAACAGGCGGCAGCTTCCTTTCACCCTCAGCTGTAATTTCCTGGGCTCCTGCCCACTCTCGACACTGCCGCGACTATTGGACTTGGTCCCTTTGTCTTACAGGTACTCAGGTCCAGAAATCCACTGTTGTTGCATTGCTGGTGTTTGTTCTTCCTGCAGAATCCACCTATCACGACTTCTGTGCTCTCTGGGGGTAGTAGGTGAACTTTACACCTACCTTTCAGGGTCTTGGGGTGGGCTATTTTTCTAACCCTCACTGTTTTCTTACAGTCCCAGCGACCCTCTACAAGCTCACATAGGTTTGGGGTCCATTCGTGATTCGCATTTCACTTTTGGAGTATATGGTTTGTGTTGCCCCTATACCTATGTGCTCCTATTGCAGCCTAAGCTGCTAGGAACACCTCTTCTACACTAATAAGGGATAACTGGACCTGGCACAGAGTGTAAGTACTCTTGGTACCCACTATAAGCCAGGCCAGCTTCCTACAGTAAGCATTTTCTTGGAGAGTTTTAAATAATTTAGTGTGATACAAACACCTTGGCCTTTTAGACCACAACACCTTTCGTTACTGCTAGCGAGTCTGATCCTTAATAAGTAAACTTACAAGGGGACGCGCAGAGGTCGATGAACTTTTTGATTTGCATAGAGTATCCTAGCTACGATGTGACCAATGCTTCTTATTAATCAGTACACAAAATTCAATAACCATTAATCTAGTCATTAATCAACAATTAATAATCATCACACCATGACCTTTCAGCCACGAATAACCGCAACTCAGTATACGTTTAGTAATTTTTATTTCCCTATTTGTTACAATACTAATTCATAAGGTTTTTTTAAAAACTTTACTCAATTCAAGCAATTCTTTCATTAATTCATTTGTAAACGCCAAAAGCATAACCTAATCAAAACTTGCATCAGAATATATTCTAGAGCATTAGCATAAGTCATCAAATGAATCAAAGACAAATAAGTCAACATATGTCAGAGTTCAGCAAGTCAGTTCGTCAATCATTTGTCTCTGTGATTTGTCAAACGTCATAGAGTAGGAACCTCACCTAACTCAGATTAGCATCAGCATGTGGGACTTCACGCGAAAACAGTTTAGAACATGAATTTGGAAAACATGTAGCTAAGAGAAAACTATTTAGACAGCGCAGTTGGTACCTAGAAAGAAAAGGCACACAAGGTAATTCAGTCACATTGCCATATCTACCTATCCTCGGTATGGATCAGCAACAAAGTCAGTCTTCGTCTTCAGGTCATCAGTCGATCAGCATCACATCACGCCCTCAAAGAGTATGAGCCCAATGACAGATTCTAGAATCTTCTTCGATCTCGCAGTCTCTCCACTAACATCTCTACTCTTTTCCTTCTGTCACATTGTTATATCAAAGTCACCCAGTCTATCCCCCAATTCATAATTGATCAATTAATCATATGATTTAACTTTACCCAATACTTTTCTTAACTCAAATCTATGAATTCTAATATTACACAGTTCTCATATTGTTGATTGGTTCACTGTATGATGTCTTCATCATCCAGCTCGTTAGGTATCAAAAATGTTGCATCTTCTTATCCAGTCAGTGTCTTCATTGTTCGCGTCCTGGGAAAGTACACTCGGAGAGCTTTACACGTTTAATTGCTACATTTCCAGTTCCATCATCTTCTGTCCGTCGGTTCATGCAAAGGTTTCAGCTAGGCAAGTTTTATTAAACAATGAGCAGTTCACAGTTAGTTCAGCTTGTCAGCATTTTCATTGCACGTTAAGGATTCAGCTTCTGCACAAGGCCTGGCAAAACTAGGCCAAGACTTTAGCCAAGTTAAGCCCTACAATTCAATGAAAAGCATAGAATATATCTCTTAATATGACACATTACTACATTATTCTAATACATTTTCAATATTTCACGTGTTAGTTGCTCCTTTAATATAATTTGTGAATTCTGGTGACAATTTCACAATTTCAAAAGAGCACATTATTTTTTTCTACATTAATCATTTTACTTCATATTTCATTATAACATTTTATTGATAATTTCTCATTCAAATATTTGTGTTAACATTGCTAATAAGGTGATTCACACGTAATGACAGGGAAAACAATGGAGGTGGCCTAGCTCAGAAAATAACAGAGCGACGAGCCAAGACTCTGATGTTCATGAGCCGAGCTTTGGAACAGTTTGCGATATAAATCATGTAACAAATATCACATAAACTATGACGACGCCCCTTGATTATTCAAAAAAGTGTCTGGGCTTGTGGAAACTTTGACATTAATACTCTCGTTATAGAACTGCACTAAGACATACACACTAGGTTTTGGATAACTGGTATTCTGAATTCACATATTTAAAAGTGCTTTATTAAGTGATGATGATGATTAAAAAGGAGTTTTTGATATAATAAAATATTTGCCTTTAAGCAATTTAAGAAGTAAGTAGCGACTATCCAGGTATTCTGGTTTCACTTTGAACCAGTCAGCCACTACGAATCGGCCCGTTTGCAACAAGAAAATACATTTTCCGGTACACAGACCCAATTTTGTGATTCAGTAATCTATTTACTGAATTGCAAAAAGGGTTTGCGAGTTGCAATTAGGAAGGGGCGTTCCCTTCTTACTTGTGAGTCACAGTGGTATGTATGATTGTTTTGTGACCGTGAATACGGTTAGCACTAATTTCAAACTGGTGCTAACCCATCCCCAAGAGACCCCTTCACATTTGTGGATGGATGCGAAAATATTTTTTCAGGGCAGGCAGTGGTCCCATATACCACTGCATGATCGGAAAAAATGAAAAGAAATCTTTTCATTTTTTTAAATGCAGCCCATTTTCCTTCAAGGAAAACGGGTTGCATTAAAAAAAAAAACTGCTTTATTTAAAAACAGTCACAGACATGGTGATATGCTGTCCCCAACAGGGCACCATCCCTGTGAGTGCAGCCGTTCCCAATAGGGTCGCAAATTGCGACCTACCTCATGAATATTAATTAGGTAGGTCATTTGCGACTCCACTGGGAATCGCAAACAGTGTGATTAACACTGTTGTGTTACTTGGTATCGCGATTCATAATTTGCGTCTCACAAAGATTCACAAATTGCGAGTCACAATACCAAAGAGGGGTAAATCTGTCCCTTAATCCCTTAACGTTTCCCCATTTATTTAGATGTCCATATGAGACCTAGAGAATCTTTTTAACCCCTTTCAGAAGACTCTTGTTCAAGCTTCTGACATGCTGACGATTTCCCTTTGTACCTATCTTTGACCACCTTAGCTAGTAGTTTGCAGTCTGAGATAATCTTTTTCCAAATTATTTTTGCCCTTTTTGTGCTTTTTGTTTTTTGCCTACATCTGTTCGGCCCCACACATGTATTTCCCTGATTTGGTTATTTGTAGGGCTTTCAGTGGCCAGCAAAAATTATGACTCTTGAATTTGAATTGACTGATGATTGCTAATCCTGAGCAACTCTTAATTTATGTATCTCAGATATTTCTTTTAATTAAATGTATGGTCCTTTTTGAATGATTAGTTCTGTTAATGTTAGTTCGCTTGAACGCATTTCGTCGCCTCGGACACCCCTTAGTGATTATGGACTTTTATAACTTGATTTTACAAATTGCCTAAATGACTTTGAGCTTGAGCCTGTAATAAAGCCCTTAACTTTATTTTTGACTGAAGTTTTCTTTCCATGACCACATTGGTCATGGTGTTTAAATTAATTGTTTTTGTATTGACATTTCTTTTTTATAAAGATTTTTATTTTTATTTTGAAGAACAAAAAAGATGTAGCATCTGCCATCTCTGTCTCATTCGTCCTGTGGGACCCGGGGTCCTGATAGGCCCACGGCCTCCATGCGGTCTGAAATAAGTTTTAGTTGTTAAGGATTCTGGAGATTTTGGTCCCGTCTTTAGAACATTAGAATAGGTGGCCAACCCTATTGATACCATGTCCGAGGGAGATCAGTTTTCTCTCCACCTTTTGTGGCCTAGGTTTGGTCCCTCCCACACACAGAGCAAGGATTTCAGCTGTTACTGCCCTGTGGACCTTGGGTGACTTTTACTTCGGGGGTGTATGGAGCTTCCTGCCATCTTAAGTTAATCAATCAGCCAACAGACCCACCCAACTCCCCTCCATTCTATTGTATTTTTCAGGACAACCTCTCTCTTCGTACACCAGTCTTTCGCATCCTGCGCACCAATCCACTCCTCGTCTCCATTTGTTAAGGGTCGGCGCTTTTACGGCCTTCCATTCCGACATAATGTCCCTTTTTGCCACCAAGCAGGCCACTCCCAGGAATGTACGACTCAATCTATTTAGTCCTATCTCGCCCATTGCCCCCAGTAAAAGTGGTGTCGGGGATACCTCCACTGTAGACTGCAGTACTTCGGAAACCTCCTCTATAACCGCCCTCCAATATGACTCTATAACTGGGCAGGCCCAGACCATGTGGAAGAAATCAGCTCCTGGCTGAGAGCACCGGGGGCACTCGTCTGTGGGCCGAAGACTCGCCCGGTGGAGCCTCTTAGGGGTAAGGTAAGCTGCGTGTAGGTAGAGGGTCTGTAGCAACTGAAACCGTGTGGATATGGCCAGTGTTCGGGGAGCCATTAGTGCCTCTCTCCAGTCTAAATCCTCCATGGGACCCACCCAGCCCTCCCATTTCCGGCGAAGTTCCTCGAGGGGAGGGGATGTGTTAGTGAGGATGGAGCGGTATATTTGGGAGGTTCCCCCTTTGTTTAGGTGTCCCATCATAATCTTAGCTTCCAGCGGGCTATACCACGGGATGCTGTCTCCTGGTCGTACGTGTACCCGTAGAGCATGCTTGAGCTGTAGATATTTGTGAAACTGGGTGTTGTGTAGAGAGTATGTTTTCTGAAGCTCCTCATAGGGCCGAATGTGCGAGTTGCCCCAGATGTCGCCGAGCGTAGTTATCCCAATATTGTCCTACTTCCGAAAGCCCTCTAGCGTGGAGACTTCCTTTAGCCATTTCCCCTGCCAGAGAGGTGTCTGAAGAGTTAGGCGAGCCCACCACCCCGTGGCTCTCTGTGCTGCGCGCCATCCCGTGAAGACCAGCTTGGTCACCTCTGGGGTGGATTATGGAATCACGCCTCCATACAGGGCATTGAAAACCCCGTTGTAACCCATCTTCTGAAGTTCCAGTCTGTACGCGGGGTCGGTCCATCCCCCCGTTAGCCAGTCGTTAATCACCAGTAGGCGCATGGCTAGGTAGTAAAAATGAATGTTGGACATCCCCAGTCCCCCTTCATAGACGTTTCTTTGACACGTGACTAGAGCTAGTTTGGGGCACGAGCCGTGCCACAGGAATTGGCATGCCATAGTCTCAACTTCGTTGAACCATTTCCGAGGGATTAGGTGCGGGAAGCTTTGTAGTTGGTATAGGAATATGGGGAGCACCATCATTTTGTATAGAGCTATTCTCCCCAGCGTGTTGAGTGGTAAATTCCGCCAGCGTTGAAGATCTTTCCTGGAGTTCTTAAGGAGCGGTGTAATATTCAGTTCCCAAGCTAGCTCAGGGAGCAGAGCTATGTGAACGCCCAGATATTTAAAACTATTGCGGCGGATTGGGATGTTTTCCTGCCAGTTTACACAGTCTCTTGAGGGGTGTAGTGGGATCAGTAAGGATTTGCTAGAGTTCAGGGTAAGCCCCGAGGCTTGTGAGAAGAGCTCTAGGAGTTCTAGGACCCGCGGGCCACTCTTTGCCGGGTTAGAGAGGTAAGGAGGAGGTCGTCAGCGTACAGTGCTACCCTGTCCTCCGGTCCCGCAGGCCATGCCCAGCCTGTTATTAGTGGGTCTTCTCTCAGCAATTTTGCCAGAGGCTCAATTGCCAGGGCGAAGAGTAACGGTGATAGGGCGCAACCCTGATGGGTCCCGCGACGGATGGGGAATGGATCGGATGTCACCCCGTTTACCTGAATACGAGCTGTCGGGTTGGAGTAAAGCAGTTTTACTAGGTTTCGGAATTTGGGTCCAAAACCGTTTTTCTTTAAAACGAGTTCTAAGTACGTCCAATCCACAGTGTCAAAGGCTTTTTCAAAGTCTATTAGAAGGAGGGCAAGAGGGGACCTGGATAAGGTGCCACGGCGAGCTAGGGCATTATGCAATCTTCTAATGCAATGTCTGGTGCTACGTGAGGGCATGAAGCCGCACTGGTCTGGATGTATCAGCGAGGGAAGCACTTCCCTCAGCCTGGTAGCCAGTAATGTTGAGAGCACTTTAATCTCCGCGTTCAGCAGGGAGATGGGTCTATAGGCTGAGCGGTCGGGCGCTGGCGGGCAGGTCTTCGGAATCACCACTATTGTGGCTTGGTCTATTCCTGTGGGGAAACGTCCTATTTCTGCTGCTTCGTTAAACATGTTGAGTAGATGGGGACATAAAATGTCCCTGCATCTGTTATAGAGCTCGCCTGATGCTAGCCCGGACATGGCCGTTGTTATTTCGGCCAGGGTTATGGGTTCCTCCAGGATCTCCTTGGTTGCCTGTGGGATTTTAGAAAGGATTATGTCATCTAGAAGGGGAGATTCCCTTTCAATTTGCAGGCGGGGGCGCTCAGCGTATAGCTGGGCGTAGTATGAAGCGAAGCTTGTAGCAATTTCCCGAGGGGTCTTCGCGATTGAGCCTGCCTCGTCCGCGACCTCTGGGATAACTCTGTCGGCTAGCGGGCGTGAGGCCAACCAATGCAGGAGTTTGCCATTTTTATCGCCCCATCCATACACGCCAGCCGCCGATGCCCTCCATCTGTGTTTTGCGGCCTCAAACACCAGCTGTCTTATTTCTTCTCTAATCACTGTTAAACGCCTCAAAGCAGATGCTGATGTCACAGTAGTTTCAGACTGCTCCAGGGCTAGGGCTCTGGCTTCGAGGGTTGTCACCTGTAAGTCTCGTGCCCGTTCGCGGGCGCGCACAAGGTACTTGGCATAGCCTCTAAGTGTGGCTTTACATGCCGCCCAAACTGTGCCCAGGGATTGTACGGATCTCAGATTTTGCTCAAAGTACTGGGTGAGGTGGTCCCTTATTTCGAGAGTGAAGTCGTTATTCTGTAGGTACCATGCCTTCATGCGCCACATGGGACGTTGATTTGGGGCTATGTCTCCTATCCGGATTCGGACTGGAGAGTGATCCAAGACTCCCCGAGGTAATATCTCAGCGCCAGTGACTCTAAGGACGTCCAGGGCGGGCATGAGCACAAGATCAATTCTTGCCTGAGGGTGGTGAGCCGCTGAAGTGTGTGTGTACTGTCGTGTTTTGGGGTGCCATGTCCTCCATACCTCACACAGGGCTAGGCTTGTTGTCCAACCATTTCATTTGGTTGCTCTCCCTACTCGGGTGGATGAAATAGGTCCGGATACGTCTATTTTAGGGTCCAGGACCGAATTAAAGTCCCCTCCAATAAGTGTGAGTCCCTGTGGGAGGCCAATAATCATCCGGCGGAGAGTTGATAAGAAGGTATCAAAGCCAGCTGGGGGAGCGTACACACATACGAAATTTATCGGTGACCCGTGTAGTATACCGGTCACTGCTACAAATCTACCCTGAGGTCTGACTGTATGGCTGTAACCACTATGGGCAGTGAGCGATGGAATAAGATGGCCACCCCCCTGGAACCTCTCGAGAAACCCGCGTGGAAAGCTTTGTCAAACCCTCCCCGTGCTAGGATAGGGCACTTGGTTTCCAATAGGTGGGTCTCCTGTAAGAGGACCACTGACGCGGCATACCTGCGCAGGGTGTTGAACACTGCGGATCTTTTGATTTTATCTAGGAGGCCATTAACGTTCCATGAGAGAATCTGTGTCAATGCGGGGACCGTGTGTGCCATGATTGCGTTACGGGAATTCGGGGACCTGACCAGGGGTCCAGAGATAGGCACCTTGAATGGAAGGGATCTATGCGGCGGGTGTAGGTATTGCTATGGTAACTTATCACAACCACTTCACTAAGCCCTAACGTGAGCTTTAAACTCCCCAACTCCCCCCCACCCCATACTTCTACCTTTGAAGCATCTGTCGCCCTAATGCCCAACGGGGGCAACACAGCCGTGTAGACTGCCATCGAGTGGAGTGGTGGACCCCTCCTGTGTGTCAGATCAGTTGCAGTTGATTAACGAAAAACCTCTACCCGTAATAAAGTTGTTGGGGTGCTCGGCGTGGTGCCGTCGTGGATGTGCTTTTGCACCAATCACATGAACGCCGTCTAGTTCCGCTGGTGTGGCCCATTGCAGAAGGAGCTCAGTACATGTAAGGCCAGTGTCAACCAAGTTCGGGAGACTGGCTCAAACGGTCTACTCATTGCTCTTCTTTCTGAGGGTGAACCATTGGTCCCTCCCCCGGTGTGGGGACCAGGATCGGATAGTTATCCTCGTCTGTTTGGGCACTGGAGTTCCTCAGCCTCTCTTTCCTGGATCTGGTGCGCTTCCGACCTCTCCGCATGATCGCTTGCGTGCCCGGGTGTGTCACCCGGGGGCCTCCAGACGAATCAACTGGACCCCTTTGGTTTCCGATACCTTACTCCGTCAGCCAGTCCCACGCCTCCTCAGGTGATTCGAAGAAGTGCGCCTTGCCGGCAAGGATTACTTTCAGTCGAGCTGGGAAGAGGAGCATGTAGGAGTGCTACATCGCTCTCAGTTTTTGTTTCACCTGCTCATACGATCAGCGTTTGGTTTGGACTTATCGAGTGTAGTCTGGGAAGACCAACATTTTCTGATTGTCCCAGAGGAGGTCAGGGGAGCACCTGGCTTCTCTGAGGATCGCATCACGGTCTTTAAAATTGAAAAAGCGTGCTATCATGGGTCTTCGGGGGCCGCCCGGGGGGGGCCGCGGGGCCAGGGCTCTATGCACTCTTTCAATCGCGAACCAAG
Source organism: Pleurodeles waltl (assembly GCF_031143425.1). Lineage (NCBI taxonomy): Eukaryota > Metazoa > Chordata > Amphibia > Caudata > Salamandridae > Pleurodeles > Pleurodeles waltl. Next base: position 739,486,608 of record NC_090447.1, on the reverse strand, counting down.
GTGAAAGAGAGTTCTCCGGCATCCAGGATTTAATCCAGTTCTCTAGAAACTCAGTAGCTTTGCCATCCTCCGCACCCTCCGGGACGCCCACGAAGCGTAGGTTGTTGCGTCTGGAGCGGTTCTCTGCGTCTTCCGCTCTGCGGTGGAGTTCGCCGGTCCGAGTTTGTATCTGAGCCACCTTGGTTCTAAGGTCCATCTCTTCCCTCACCTCTCCAATCTTGGTTTCCACTGCCTGTTGCGACGTCTGAATTGCGAGAAGGATAGTACTGACCCCGTCTGCAGTCTGTTCGTTAGGTGGAGCGTCACCTCCGGTTCGGGGGACTGTTGGCGTGGTAAATTGGTCGATCCTCTGCTGGGATGGCTGCGCCTGTCTGGCGGCTCTATCCTTACCCATGTTGTCCGATGGGCCAAGGAAGCGCAGATCTGATCTAGTGGGAGCAGTGTGTATCCACGACAAGGGTCGCGTGTCTCTTGTCCGGGTGGGTCTGACTCGGGGTGGCCACCTCGGGGAGGGGGTTCCAGCCAGGAGCCGAGCAGAGGACGGGCAACCAGGTCTTTCACTGGATCTGCAGGAGGGGGTGGGGTGGGATCACCTGTCCCCTTCGCGGTGTGTCCCAGGATTCAGTCAGTAGGGAAAGGGACTCACCCCTCTACAGGTCCGGAGCCATGGAAGCGTCTAATTGTTGGATTCTTCTGGGGCAGCAGTCCTCCATCAGGTGAACCAATTGTTGTCTTGGCGCCCTCATGGCGTGTCCATGGCGTTCGGTGCCCCCATAGGCGCGGGACAGCGGTGACCCAGGGCCGCTCCAAGGCCAACCTCCTCCAGGGCCTGAGTCTCCGCGGACCCTGGGCGAGGGGGAGCCACTGGCCCCCACTGTGTTCCCCACGGAGTTGTTATTGTGCCAGTTCGGTATCACCCTTCAGTGGGCTGATTTCCCCCCGGGCGCAGGTTTCGGGACTTCGGTATGTGGGTCCACGTGGGCCAGGGCCCTCGCCGTATTTGTTCGTCATCCCTGCCTCCAGTCGCTCCTCCGCTCTCGTTCCTGCGCCGGAGCAGGTGTGTTCTCGGCGCTTCGCAGTCTGGGGGGCGGAGCCGGTGGATGGTCTTCTGAGGTGGGGGGGACACCCCCGGTTCGCTGTTAAGGTCCAGCAGGCCCCGGGTTCCGGGCTACAGGCCCAGTCATCAACCACTTAGTGGTGCGTAGTATTGTCTCCCGGGACTCAGAGGGCACGGGTCTCCAGCGCGCGTCCCTCTATGCCTCCTACCTTCTGAGGTCGCGCTGCCCGAGTCAGTGCACCGGGATCCGGGCTCCCGGTGTCTGGTCCGCCGAACCATGGGGCCCCGGTCAACCCCGGGGCCCGTCTGCTCCGGAGTCGCCCATTCTCGGCTCTGCCGACCACGCGTGCGGTCGCCCGCTGGGCCCCCCTCTCGGGCGCGCTGAATGGCGCGGCGCCCCCGGGCGCGGCTCCGGCAGCCCCGGTCGGGCCCCGCTGGCTGGGGTTAATATGCTGTTCGTTCGGTGGTCTCGGCCGGAGCGGTTCCTGCCTCGGGCGCGGTCTGGTTCCTGGGTCGGCATCGCTCCCCGACGGCTGCAGGCACTCCCGAGCTCCAGATTTTTGAGCTCCCGGAGTCAGGGGGCTACCAAGACACCCCTCGGGTCCCGGTTGGGACAAAGCAGGATCGAGTATGGCAGTGGATTTGGGCGGATGACGGAGGGGTCCGGAGCACTCTTAGAGTGCGACCGCCATCTTGACGCCCGTGGCCACGCCCCCCTGTATTGACATTTTTTTTAGCGGTTCTACCACATCACTTATTGGGTCCAAAGATTAATCAACCTCAAAGAGCATTGGTTCCTGCAAAGGATCAAAATGCTCCAGCAAAACTAACGGTTGAATTAAATGAATATTGAAAATGAGTAGGGAAAAAAACCTCCATTTGTGACAATGTTTTCACCTGTATCTTTTTTGTCACAAAGGCCGATTTACAAAAGCAACATAACATTACTTCAGCTAGGCCATTCTGGTTGTGGGGATATATAGGATTTGTAGATTTTCCAAGAACCCAAGGTACCCTGAGCCAACAACTGAGCTGCACTGTTTTTCCATACACCAATTCATATGGTAAAATATGTGGAATGAAAAATGGGTATCAAGGAAACCTAGGTATTTTTTAAAAGGGCACACACTACGGGGTTTAGGAGCAGTGGTTATTTGTACATCCCTGGATTTGTGGGTACCCATACTATCAAATGATTAAAAGGGTATTTTTCTAAATGTCTTCTTTCTTATACACTGGCTTACATTTGGAAGGAACAAATACAGCAAAAACTAAATGGTAACAAGAAATGCTCTGCTATTCTATGCTCTGACGTATCTTACTATAAAAATAATGCCTCACTTGTGTGGGTAGACTTAATGTCCGCAACTGAGAACGGGGGAAAACACTGAAAACTGACCCTTTTTTCCAATGTGGGTAGCTCTGGATTTTGGAACCTAGCTCAGCCAGCTCTTAGGGAAACCTAGCAAACTTGCACATGTTTAAAAACTAGACACCTGGGGGAATCAAGGGTGGGGGGACTACTGTGGCTCTCACCAGGTTTGTTTTACTCAGAATGCCTTGCCAACCTCAAACTTTGACTAAAAACACATTTTCCTCAAATTTCTGTGATGGAAAGTTCTGAAAGCTTAGTGGAGCCACAAACGTCCTTCCACCCAGCATTCCCCCAAGTCTCCCAATAAAAATGGTACCTCACTTGTGTGGGTAGGCCTCAAATCAAATCAGGATGTATAGAGCACAACTACACATTAGGGTCTCAAGGCGCTGACGGGGTATGCCCTCTGTGCTTCAGTTGAAGAGCCAGGCTTTAAGGTCCTTCCTAAATTGCGGTAACGATGGTTACTGCCTGAGGTGTAGAAGCAGGGTGTTCCAGCTCTCTGCCGTGAGATTGACGAAGAATCTTCCTCCAGCCAAGGTCTTCCGTATGTGTGGTACGGAGGCTAGTGCCTGTTGAGTGGAGCGTAGAGGTCTGGTGGGGGAGTAGAAGGTGATGCAGTGGTTGAGGTAGGTGGGTCCTAGGTTGTAGAGGGTCTTGTATACATGGACGAGGAGTTTGAAGTTAATTCTTTTCTCAACAGGAAGCCAGTGGAGGTCTCTTAGGTGACTGGTGAGGTGTTTGCTGCGGGGAACGTCCAGGATGAGTCTGGCAGAGGCATTTTGGATGTACTGTAGTTTCTTCAGACTCTTCTGGGTGGTGCCGGCGTAGAGGGCATTGCCGTACTCTAGTCTGCTGGTAACTAGGGCATGGGTTAGGGTTCTGTGGCAGTCCTTTGGGATCCATTTGTAGATCTTCTGGAGAAGTTGGAGTGTGTGGGAACAGGAGGATGTGACTGAGTTGACTTGGCGGGTTATGGTGAGCGAAGAATCCAGGATGAAACAGAGGTTGTGTGTGTGAGTGGTTTGTTGGGGTGGGGGGTGCCAAGGGTGGCTGGCTACCAGGAGTTCTCCCAGTCTGATGTGGAGGGTCCCAGGATGAGGTCTTGGTCTTGTCAGAGGTGAGCTTGAGACAGCTGCCCTTCATCCAGGCAGCGACAGCTTCCATCACTTGTGGAAATTCTTCTTGGCAGTTGTGGGGTTTTTGGTCAGTGAGATGATCAGCTGGGTGACAATGTACAGCCCATGGTTCCTGACAATAGATGCGAGCAGGGCCATGTAGATGCTGAAGAGTGTGGGGTAAGAGAGGAGCCCAGAGGAACTCCGCAGCTGATCTTGGTAGGTTCTGACAGGTGAGGCTGGAATCTGACTCTCTGTGTTCTGCCAGACAGGAAGGAGCGTATCCATTGTAGGGCCTTTCCGCAGATGGTAGCTGCGTGGAGTCTGGAGCAGAGGGTGATGTGCAAAACCGTGTTGAAGGCAGATGATAGGTCCATTAGGATGAGGGCGAGCGGATGTCATCTGTGGCAGCGAGGAGGGCGGTCTCCATGTTGTGGTTGCTCATGAAACCAGATTAGGAGATGTCCAGGATGTTGTTGTCCTCAATGTTCTTATGGAGGTGTGTGTTGATGACCTTTTCGATGGCCTCGGCAGGGAAAGGCAGTAGAGAGATGGGGTGGTAGTTCTTGAGGTCCATGGGGTCGGCCAAGGGTTTCTTCATGAGTTGGCAGATCTCAGCGTCCTTCCAGTCCTTGGGGAAGGTAGCTGTTTCTATGGAACAATTGACGGTGTGGCGAGACTCTGGTGTGATGGAGGTGTTGCCTTTGTTTAAAATGTGGTGAGGACAGGGGTCCATGAGGGCTCCGGAGTGGATGCTGCTCATGACGGAGCTGGTCTCATCTGTGGTGAGAGTGGTAAAGTGGTGCAAGATCTGTGACGGTTTGGCGGGTCGGAGCTGGGAAGTTGTTGGAGGGTCTTGGAGTCCAAATGTGTTGTAAATGTCTTTAATTTTTTGGTGGAAGAAGTTGGCTAGTCTGTCACTGAGCTCTTGAAATGGAAAGATGTTTGCCATTTGTGACTGGGGTTTGGCGAACTCTTTGAGCATGGCGAAGAGCTCTTTGGTGTTGTGAGCGGTGGCGCTGATACAGTCCTGCAGGGCAGCTTTCCTGGTGGCTCTGATGAGATGGTGGTGGGTTTTGATGATGGCAGCTTTGAAGGCCTCAAAGTCTTCCAGGGACTTGCTGTTCCTTCATCTTTTATCTAGCTGAAGTCTTACAGAGAGGTGCTAGGGTGTTGGCGCATTCAGAGATCCATCGATGGAAGCTCCGTGATGAGACGTTGGCATCTGTGGTGAGGGGCAGGGGAGACTTTCTGAGGGTGTTGGTGAGCTGTTCCTCGGTGATCTGGTTCCATTTTCTGCTTGGGGCTTGGAGTGTGCAGAGGTGGATGGTTGGTGTGGTGATTGTGAAATGTATCCAGTGGTCGTCGGTCCAGTAAAGCGTGGAGGTGTTGTCGACAAGGATGTTGTTGCTGGTGGAAAAGAAAGCATTGAGTGTGTGTCCAGAGATGTGTGTTGGCATCTGGACCAGTTGCTTTAGTCCTATTGTAGCGAGGTTCTCGAGCAGGGAAGCGGTGTCAGTGTTGTCACCCTTGTCAATGTGGTAGTTGAGGTTGTCGAGGAGGAAGTAGATCATGCAGGTGAGAGCGTGTGGAGAAATGATGTCGACAATGGAGTCGCTGAAGGCTGGATGGGGGCCAGGTGGGCTGTAGATGAGGATGCCGCGGAAGGTAGACTTTGGGGTGGCGTGTATATGGAAATGGAGGTGCTCCATGAGGGGGGAGTGTTCTTTTGCGTTGGTTGTCAGACGGAGAGTGGATTTGTGTACGATGGCCAGGCCGCCGCCTGGGCGAGAAGGTCGGTTGTTGAGGAGTAGTTTGTAGTCGCTAGGGATGGCGGTTGCGAAGTCCAGTGCAGATGCTGGGTTTGTCCAAATTTCTGTGAGAAAGGCAATGTCCGAGGGGGTGGAGTCTAGTAGATCCCAGAGATCTATGGTGTGTTTGTGGCCGGAGCGAATGTTGAGAAGGATGCAGCTGAGGCGCTCCTGGTTGGTCTTCGATGGCTCAGTGGCGGTAAGGTCCGGTGCTTGATGTAGAGTGAGAGTGCGGTGGCAGTAGAGGCAGGAGAATGGTCCATGGTGTCTTTGGGTGATGCAAATTGGCAGGCAGTGGAGCGCCCTGTGTTCAGCGCATGGAGTGTCTCTGCATTGTGGCGATTGAAGGTCGGAGGACCAGGGTTCGTGGCGCTGGGCGCAGTCCAGACGCAGATGGGCTTATCTTTGGCTTGCTGGCTGTGCGCCCACTGCACAGCTGCACAGCGGCTGCCATTAAGAAGGTGAGAGAGGTGGGCGGGTCCGGTCAGCTGGGAGGCAGGAGGGCGGGAAATAGCTTTACTGGGAGAAAGGGGGCCAGGCCAAAGCGGCAGCAGCTCCAGGGAATGGAACGCAGGGAGAGTGAAAGGCTAAAAGGAGACAGAAAGAGACAAGAAAAAAAAGAAAAGATAAAGATGACAGAAAAATAGGCAAAAGTAAAAGCAACAGCAAGTTACTTATATACAGATGGCAACTAGGTCACCAGGGATGAGGTGCTGGCGGGAGCCTGTGGGTGGAGGTGGAACTCAAACTGAGAGTCAGGCAGGCTCTCAGTCCGAAAACAGCAGAGACAGCACCAGCAGCAACAGGTGGAGCTGTGCAGAGGAGAGCGAGCAGACGCAGACAAGGAGGACAGAGGAGTCGCCCTCTCAGTGTGCAGCAGCTGCCATTAAAAAGGGGAGAAAGGCGGGAGGGTCTGGTCAGCTGGTAGGCAGGATGGCAGGAAAGCACTTTGCAGGGAGGAAGCGGGACGGGGCTGCAGGGGCAGCAGTGGCAGGGAACAGAACGCGGGGAGAGTGAATGGCTGAAAGGAGAGAGAAAGAGACAAAGAAAAAGAAAAAATAAAGATGACAGAAAAGTAGGCAAAAGTAAAAGCAACAGCAAAATACTTACACACAGATGGTCACTAGGCCACCAGGAATGAGGTGCAGGCAGGAGCCTGCGTGTGGAGGTGGGCCTTGAATCGAGAGTCAGGCAGGCTCTCAGTTCGAACACAGCAAAGACAGCAGCAAGAGGTAGAGCCGCGCAGAGGAGAGCGAGCAGACGTTGACCAGGATGTCAGAGGAGTCGCCTAGTTCCCACAACAGGAAACGCCCAAAACACAACATGGATACATCACATTTTTCCACTCAAAACTGCTAATTGTTTTGCAAAGTGGGTAGCTGTGGATTTTAAGCCCTAGCTCAGCCGGCAGCTAGGAAAAGCTAGCAAACCTGCATATTTTTAAAACTAAAAACTAGATCCCTCGTCAAATCCAGGGTGGGGGTGACTTGCGTGGCTCTCACCGAGTTTCTTTACCTAGAATCCCACATTTACCTCACATTTCTGTGATGGAAAGTTCTGGAACCTGTGTGAAACGTCCTTATACCCAGCATCCCCCCAAGTCTCCCAGTAAAAATGGAACCTGCCTCGTGTGGACAGGACTAGTGCCTGTGACAGGAAACAGACCAAAACACAACATGAATACATCACATTTTTCCACTCAAAACTGACCTCTTTTTTTGCAAAGTGGTTATCTGTGAATTATGGGCCCTACCTCAGCTGGCAGCTAAGGAAACCACGCAAACTTGCATATTTTTGAAAATTAGTCCTTGCGTGGTTCTCACCAGTTTTTTTTTTTTACCCAGTATTGCTTGCAAACTTCAAACATTGACTTAAAAAAGCATATTTTCCTCGCATTCTATAATAGTTCTGAAATCTGTGGGGAGCCACAAACTTCCTTACACCCAGCATTCCCCTACTTCTCCAGAGAAAAGCGGAACCTCACTTTTGTGGGTAGGCCTAGTGCTCGCAACAAGAAATGGCCCTCCATACGTCCCCTCACCGATCTCTCGGTTTGAATGTCCATCCCTGGCCACCAGTACATATGTCCCAGTCTCTCCTTGGTTTCAGAAAGGCCAGGATAACTTTCATTAGCGAAGGCAATAAGGTCCTCCCTCAAAGACACCGGAGAAATGAATCTGCTCCCTAAAACCAAAAACCCACCTTGATGCGCAAGTTTATTCCTGACTCTCCAATACCCACTCAATTTACTTTGTGACCTATCCTGTTCTCTCCAACAATCTTTTAGAATACTCAAATACCTCCTCACCCCTTGAACTGACATAACAGTATCCTATCCAGGTTCATAACTCTAAACAAGAGGCCTCAAGCAGACATTTCAGTTGACTGAATTTGTTCTCACACTCACCGTTCCACTGAAACACAGTACCCTTGTTTCCAATATAGCTCTCATATGTTTTGTCTTTTCCGTGAACTTTGGGATAAATTTGGTATGATGTTTTAACATGTCCAAAAATGTGATAACTTTTTTCACACTCACAGGGGTGGCCATGTCATTGTTTGTGTTGACCAACTCACCCCTAGGCTGGACGCCAAAGAATGTGACCTTTTCACTTAAATAGTCAATATCTGTAAGATTAAATGTACATTTCTTAGCCTTTAGTATTAATCCATTCTCTTTTATCCTCCTAAGGACAACATGTAAACATTGATTATGTTCTTCACCATTACTTCCAAACAGCAAAACATCGTCCTAATAGATCCAGACTCCACTCACACCTTTCAATATTTTTCCGTCACTCTTTGAAAAACAGCCACAGCAGAAATCAACCCAAACAGCTTCCTCAAAAATGTAAATGCTCTAAATGGCGAGGCGAACGGCATCAAGTCTTGAGAGTCTGACGTAACTTCACCTGATGATATGCTGAGGTGAGATCAATAGACAAGAAGTACTTTGCTTCCTTCAACAATGACAAGATTTCATTTACATTGAGGCAAATGGTAATGGTCGACTACTGTTACGAAAACTTCTTTTCCAACCCTCCTCAGAGTGAGCCAAAGAAAACACAAACACCAGGCAAGGATCCTGAACAGGTGAAATGTTTGTTGAGGTACCAAGGTTTATTGGCAGGCCAAGGCAGACGCACATCTCAGTATTACGCCTTACAAACAAGCATCTTCTGTCCTGAGACATTTAATTCAGGCAGACATATATGCTTGAAAGTGCTGTCACAGGAAAACCCTGTAGGAGGCTGGCCTGACTTATAGTGGGCACCTTGTGGTACTTACACCTTGTGCCAGGTCCAGTTATCCCTTATTAGTAGAATAGAGGTGTTCTAGCAGCTTAGGCTGATAGAGGTAGCTATAGCAGAGCAGCTTAGGCTGACCTAGGAGACATGCAAAGCTCTTACTATACCACTTATATCATATAGCACTATATCATAAGAAAACACAATACTCAGAGTTACTAAAAATAAAGGTACTTTATTTTAGTGACAATATGCCAGAAGTATCTCAGAAGCTACCTGGCTAGCAGGATCCCAGTGAGACAGTAAAAACACCCTGACATATACTTACAAACAGGCCAAAAGTGGGGGTAACAAGGCTAGAAAGAGGCTACTTTCATACACACCCCCCCCCCAAACACGAAGGACAATAAGGCTAACCTTGGCCAGTTGAGTCTTTATTGTCTAAGTGGTGATAATTGGAGAGTAGCTCTGCAATAGATTGGTTACTCCCTTTATCATCCACTATATGGTTACTTCCCTGTGGGGATGTAAACAACCCTGTTTGACGTTTTTTAGCTAGCCAACAATGTGAAGTTATATTCTCAGAGTTCCTATTAGTATGTTTAAGTTTAGAGCAGTGGGAATTATCCACTGGACCTATATTAAGTGATGAGAATGCCAGACAGGGATGCTGTCTCAATAAAGCCATAGCTGGGCAAAAACTTTGTCCATATGGCTGTAAGAGAGAAAAGGGATGCTGTTTCTCTTGAGTTGGAGCAGGGCAGGGATGCTGTCCTATGAGCTCCACACTAGGGCAGGGCTGCTGTCCTAAGTGGTGTGAGGCAGTGCAGGGTTGCTGCACTAAAGGTTCTCTGGGAGGGTGGGAGGGATGCTCCATGTTAACTAAAATGGTGCACTTTTTCTCACCAATATTAGTTATCCCACAGAGAAGTACTTCCACCTCAGGGAGTACAACTGTGCCAGCTGATGGTTTCCTTGGTACAGGTGCCACCCCAGGAGAGGTTTCTCCCACCACAGGAATGGTATCCTGAATGGCGGGGTGGGTAGGGAATACTTTGATGCCCTTTTTACCTGTTGTTGGAGAAGGATCCTGAGTTTTCAGGCCTTTTTCTCTCCTTTGCTTTTTCATTTCAGCTGAAATGAGAGGAAGTAATTCCTCAGGGATACCCAGCATGGCTGCATGGGTATTAAACTCTACCTCTGCCCAACCTGAGGCCTCTAGGTCATTACTTAAGAGACAGACTACAGGTAAGCTAAGTGATACTACCACCTGCTTAGGGCCAGTGACTCCACCCCACCTAAAGTGAATTATAGCTAAGGGCAGGAACTTAGTGGAGTTATGGGCATCAATAATCTTGTACTGTCGCCCAATGATGTGTTGTGCAGGAGACACTAGGTTTTCAGTCACCAAAGTGATACTGGCACCTGTGTCCCTGTAGGCCTGGACCTCAACACCATTTATTGAAACTGTCTGCCTGTACTTATCGATTGTAAGGAGAAAAGCAGCCAGTGTGGCAAGGCCAATGCCACTAGGTGTGACAGAAACTGTCTTGGGACTGACTACCCCGGTTTCTATGATGGACCCATAAGTGAACCCAACTACACCCTTATTTTGACTGTTGCCAGCAGACCCACCACTATTACCACTACTGCTAGGGGCACTAGAGTTTGATGTATTAGTGGTGGTAGGCTCAGGGGGTTTACCTGGGCAGGACTTATCCCGTGGCCTATGGCCTTTATTTTTACACACATAGCACCAAGGCTTTTTAATGTGTGTGGGTTGTGAAGAAGAGGAAGAAGATGATTTATCCCCACCCCCTGAAGAGTGTTTAGGATTTGAAGAAGGATCTTTAGTTTTACCTTTATCTCCATGCTTATCCTGAGATTTCTCACCATCTTTCTTCTTGCCATCCTTGTCACCCCCTGTATGAACTTTTCTGTTCACTCTTCTTCTGACCCATTTGTCTGCCTTCTTTCTTTCTCAATTCTTGGGGAGAGGTCAGATCTGAGTCTACCAAGTACTGGTCAGACACACAATTTTTAAGAATATGCTCTCTCAGGATCAGATTATACAGGCTTTCATAGTCAGTCACCTTACAGCCATGTAACCAACCCTCCATGGCCTTCACTGAACAGTCTAAAAGTATATCCAGTCTTGAGAGTACTCTTTTCTGGTGTCTCTGAACTTAATCCTGTATTGTTCAGTGGTTAAGCCAAATCCATCCAAGAGTGCATCCTTCAAAACTTTGTAATTATTAGCATCACTTTCTCTGACAGTAAGGAGCCTATCCCTACCCTTTCCAGTGAAAGATAGCCACAAGATATCAGCCCACTGCCTTTGATGGACCAACTGTACCAAACAGGCCCTCTCAAGTGCAGCAAACCACTTGTTAATGTCACCCCCCTCCTTGTAAGGGGGGACTATTTTATGCATATTTCTGGAATCTTGCTCTCTAACAGGATTGCTATCAGAAATACTGCTGCTGCCACCATGGGGAACTAACCCCAATCTCTGTCTTTCCCTCTCTACATCCAGGGATTCCCTGTCTAAGGCCAGCTGCTGCTGTTTAAGCTTCAGCCTAGCCTCTTCCAACCTCAGCTTTCTGAGTTCCCTTTCCATTAAGTTATCCTCAGGGTGGGAGGCTTGGGAATGTTTAGATACAGAGGAAATGTGGGAATTGGCAGAGAGAGACCTGTGCCTAAGTGGCTGGACCCTAGTAACCTGGCCTTTAGGAGTGAAAGATGCCTTACGAATGTGTGACCCTCTCCTACTACCAGTGTCACTAGGAGGCCTGCTAGAGGGCAGGGCTTTGTAAGAACCCTCCCCAATCTCTTCAGGGAACTCCTCTGAGTCTGACTGGGTACCTTCCCCTACTACCACCTGTTCCTGAGATGGGCCATACTACTTCTGGTCACTTTCTATGAGAAGGTTAAAGTCTTTTGTGGGATTCTTACCAATGCTTAAACCTCTTTCTATGCAGAGACCCCTCAAACTTTTAAAGTTTAAACTCCCACATGTTGCTTGAACAATTTTGGGAGTGAGCTCTACTGAAGACATGATAGGAAAGGGTTAAGACTGAGAGATAATAAGTTTATAAGTTAGAACTTTTGAAAGCACAGAGAAAAAACTTTTTAAAACTTTTGGAAAACTTTTAAAAGTTTTCAGAACTTTTCAGAAACTTTGTAGAAAGTTTTAGAGCAGAACAGTAAACTGTTTTGGTTCAATGTGCATATATTGAAATATTTGGTATATGTTTTTCTTATGAAAAGCACCAAATGACAAAGTGGTAAAGCAGTTACAAGTACTTATCCCACCGCTGCCACCAATGTAGGGGGCTGGCCTGACTTATAGTGGGCACCTTGTGGTACTTACACCTTGTGACGGGTCCAGTTATTCCTTATTAGTAGAATAGAGGTGCTCTAGCAGCTTAGGCTGACAGAGGTAGCTATAGCAGAGCAGCTTAGGCTGAACTAGGAGACATGCAAAGCTCCTACTATACCACTTATATCATATATCAAAAGAAAACACAATACTCAGAGTTACTAAAAATAAAGGTACTTTATTTTAGTGACAATATGCCAAAGGTATCTCAGAGGATACCCTCCCTTAGGAGGTAAGTAATATACACAAATAATATGCACACAAACCAAAATCAGGTAACAGTTAGAAAAGTAGTGCAAACAATGTAGAATCACAATAGAATGCAATAGGTAGAAATAGGCCGAGGAGCAACGCAAACTATATACTCCAAAAGTGGAATGCGAACCACGAAATGACCCCAGGTCTAGTGTAGGTTGTAGAGGGTCACTGGGAGTGTCAGAAAACACTAAGGGTGTCCAAGATACCCCACTACAAGACCCTGAAAAGTAGGAGTAAATTTACCCTACTACCCCAGAAAGACAGTAAAGTCGAAATAAGGGATTTTGCAAGGACAACAACTGCCAGCAAAACACTGAAGACGGATTCCTGGACCTGAGGACCTGTAAAGTAAGGGTACCAAGTCCAAGAGTCACGGAAGTGTCCGGGGGGGGCAGGAGCCCACTAAACCCCAGATGAAGGTGCAGAAGGGCTGCCTCCGGGTGGAAGAAGCCAAAGATTCTGCAATGACGGAAGGTGCCAGGAACTTCTCCTATGGTCAGAAGATGTCCCACGGCGTGCTGGAGGATGCAGAGTTGTTTCCATGCAGAAAGACTGAAAACAAGCCTTGCTAGCTGCAAGAGTCGTAGTTGAGGATTTTGGGTGCTGCTGGGGCCCAGGAAGGACCAGGAGGTCGCCCCCTGGAGGAGGAGGCAGAGGGGGGCGCTCAGCAACTCAGAGAGCCCCTGCAGAAGTAGGCAGCACCCGCAGAAGTACCTGAACAGCCACTTAGAAGATCTGAGGACAGTGGTCGACTCAGAGTCACAAAGGAGGGTCTCACGAAGTCGGAGTCCAACTCAGCGAGTTGGGCAATGCAGGACAGAGTGCTGGGGACCTGGGCTAGGCTGTGCACGAAGGAAGTCTTGCAAAAGTGCACAGAAGCCTGAGCAGCTGCAGTTCATGCAGTACCCAGGATTACTGTCTGGCGTGGGGAGGCAAGGACTTACCTCCACAAAATTTGGACAGAAGGACCACTGGACTGTTGAAGACACTTGGACCCAGCTCCTGTGTTCCAGGGACCACACTCGTCAGGATGAGAGGGGACCCAGAGCACTGGTGATGAAGAAGTTTGGTGCCTGCGTTGGCGGGGGGAAGATTCTGTTGACCCACAGGAGATTTCTTCTTGGCTTCCAGTGCAGGGTGAAGGCAGCCAGCCCTCAGAGCATGCACCACCAGGAAACAGTTGAGAAAGCCGACAGGATGAGGCGCTACAATTGCTAGTAGTCTTCTTGCTACCTTGTTGCGGTTATGCAAGCGTCCTGGAGAAGTCAGAGGTCGATCCTTGGCAGAAGTCGAAGTGGGAAGTGCAGAGGAACGCTGGTGAGCTCTTGCATTCATTATCTGGTGAGATGCCCACAGGAGAGACCCTAAATAGCCCACAGAAGAGGATTGGCTAATAAGCACCTATCAGGAGGGGTCTCTGACGTCACCTGCTGGCACTGGCCACTCAGAGCTGTCCATTGTGCCCTCACACCTCTGCATCCAAGATGGCAGAGGTCTGGGACACACTGGAGGAGCTCTGGGCACCTCCACTGGGAGGTGCTGGTCAGGGGAGTGGTCACTCCCCTTTCCTTTGTCCATTTTCACGCCAGAGCAGAGTTGGGAGAATCCCTGAACCGGTGTAGACTGGCTTATGCTGAGAGGGTGTCATCTGTGCCCTTCAAAGCATTTCCAGAGGCCAGGAGAGGCTACTCCTCCCAGGACCTTCACACCCATTTCCAAAGGGAGAGGGTGTAACACCCTCTCTTAGAGGAAATCCTTTGTTCTGCCTTCCTGGGACCGGGCTGCCCAGGCCCCAGGGGGGCAGAAACCTGTCTGAGGGGTTGGCAGCAGCAGTAGCTGCAGTGGAGACCCTGGAAAGTTAGTTTGGCAGTACCCGGGCTCTGTGCTGGAGACCCGGGGATGCATGGAATTGTCCCCCCCAATACCAGAATGGTATTGGGGTGAGAATTCCATGATCCTAGACATGTTACATGGCCATGTACGGAGTTACCATTGTGACTCTACATATAGGTATTGACCTATATGTAGTTCATGCGTTTAATGGTGTCCCCGCACTCACAAAGTCCGGGGAATTTGCCCTGAACAATGTGGGGGCACCTTGGCTAGTGCCAGGGTGCCCACACACTAAGTAACTTTGCACCTAACCTTCACCAAGTGAGGGTTAGACATATAGGTGACATAAGTTACTTAAGTGCAGTGTAAAATGGCTGTGAAATAACGTGGACATTATTTCACTCAGGCTGCAGTGGCAGTCCTGTGTAAGAATTGTCTGAGCTCCCTGGCTAGCAGGATCCCAGTGAGACAGTAAAAACACCCTGACATATACTTACAAACAGGCCAAAAGTGGGGGTCACAGGGCTAGAAAGAGGCTACCTTCCTACAAACCCCAAAAGGGGACACAGTCCAAACATGGGCAAACGTATACAAAAAGAAATGCTGCATAAACAAAACTTCAAGAACACAGAGTAAAATTGTACATAATGCAGTGTGAGCAGAAACAAGTGAACAGACAACAGGTGGACTGTAAGAAAAAGGGGGCTGGGTTGCTGACTTTAAAGTGTGACACCGAGCTAAACTTAACAACGTGGCTTGGACAGTTTGGTTGCACAGCTGGCATAGGTGTCAGAAAGGTCAGCAGGGAAGTCTTAGGGCAATGCTAAAATAGGAACATGGATGAGTGGAGCCATTCTGTGAATGAAAGGAGCAAGCATCTTGGTAAGTGAAAATAATACATTGCTTACTGGGATTCAGATAATGGCAAAGAGATTTGGAACTAAAGTATGATATCTATAGGTACATACATGTTTATAAATATATATATATATGCATATATATACATACATATATATAGCTCAACAACTACAGCACATTTCTTATTTTTAACACAAATCCATGCATAACCTCGCCTTGTCATTGGCTTTGCGTGCCACAACCACAAGAGTGAGCCCATTTGTAGCCTACATTTCCTCCATTATACCATTCTATTTAAATTTTTCTAACTCATCCTGCATCTTGTCCTTGACCATTACAGGTACACCCCTTACTTTACTTACCACACATATCGAACCTTTTTTACTTTAATCTTGCACATAAAACCTCTTAAACAACCCAAACTATTGTAAAACAAAAATTAAGAAAATTCCTTCTCATACTCTGGTGAACTACTCCCTCCTGATCTGCTTGTTTCTCCTGAAGCTCATTAACAGCTGGACTGATTTCATCACTATGTTTCTATCTCACAGCTGTGCTTTTTTTGGGATCCAGATAAACCATTAGATCCCATTGATGGAGCCAAATGACAAGCAAATCACCCATCAATGAAACATACATCTTTCCTACCCTGTACCTTTCTTTGAAATGAATACACCCAGAAAAGTACCCTGACAATTTGATGGGTTCACCATTATGACCCTTAGGACGAATATCAGGTTTATAAAGAGTGGCTTTGCCTTTCATTTCTTTTCCATGCACATTTTTGGGAATTAAAGTTATTTTGGCTCCTAAATCGAACAGCATGCTTACCAACACATCCTCTATTTGAATAATTTAAAAGGCCCTTCTTCACCTACTTTAATTATCTGCAGTACTATTTCTTCACAGTCATTGTTATCCTCACATGTTATCTCCCAATTGCTTTTCTAAATTCTCCTGTCACTTCTACTGCTAACAGTATCTGTCTTTATCACACCTTGGCTATGCTCAATTGTATTTTTATTGCAAGCACCTCATTCATCCAGGGATTGTCTTTCTGCCAAAAAGACTCCTTGTTTTTTTCTAAATTGCAACCCTACATAAATTGATCCCTTAAACGTTCTTCACTGCTCCAACCACATTTGCACATAGATGCCAATTTTCTCAACACAGTGACTCTGGGCCAGATGTACGAGGCTGTTTGCACGTAGCAAACAGCGAATTTCGCTGTTTGCGCCGTGCAAAATGCACTTTGCAATGCACAGATCTCGCTTTGCGATTCGGTAACCTGGTTACCGAATCGCAAAACGGGTTTGCGAGTCGCAATTAGGATGGGTGTTCTCTTCCCAATTGCGAGTCGCAGTGCAATGCAGGATTGCTTTGTGACCACGGTAGCAACCCAATCGCAGTTTGCACCCTTTTGTAATGGGTGGTAACCCATTCGCAAAAGGGAAGGGGTCCCCATGGGACACCTTCCCCATTGAGAATGGCACTGCAAAAAAAAATTCAGTGCCATTCTCAACTGAAACATTTCATTTTTTGTTTTTGTAATGCATCTCCTTTTCCTTTTTTAAAGAAAACGGGCTGCATTACAACAAAAAAAACTGCTTTATTAAAAAGCAGTCACAGACATGGTGGTTTGCTGTCCGCAGCAGGCCACCATCCCTGTGATGGCCGCCACTCGCAAGGGGGTCGCAAATTGCAACCCAACCTCATGATTATTTATGAGGTGGTCCTTCGTGACCCCCTTGCGAGTCGCAGATGGTGTCTGGGACACCATCCAACATTCTCAATTGCGACTCGCAAATTGCGAGTTTGTCTGACTCGCAATTTGCGGGTCGCAATTCAGAATTTTGCTACTTCTGGCCCATAGTCTTCCACTGTTTCACAGACCAGACTCTTTGCATCTTTTCACCAAAGTGGTATCTGTCTAAAATAGTGGATACCTTTGGTAAGAAATGCAAGTCCAATTTGTTTAGCTAAATCTCATATTCATTTAACTCCTGTGCTTCCTCAATTGATTAGTCAGGTAGATGTTAAAAAACGGCTTGACCTTCTGATCCTAAACAGTGCAACAAGAAGGGCGTTTTACTCTCTGCACTCAAAGATGTACTACATGCACATGCATAGTGAGCAAAGACATTTTTCCACTTTCCCCATCCCAAGCGCAGGGTTACCAGGATTCACCAAGAAGAAAGGAGGGGAATGACATTCTGCATTGTTGCTTTAAGAGGCATTCACTGGTATCCAAGATGATACTACACACACAGCAAAGCGCTGCAATAAACAAAACAAAAAACAGGTGAAAGTAATCTCAGTAGAGACACTACCTGCCGAAATTTGAAGTATGGTCAATGTTCCAAAAGTCTTGCTTGAAACTGCCAATGCTGAAGTTGATCTGGCAAGCCCATAAACCAAATGGTGGAGTTGAGGTGATGGATGAGATACCAGTAGGATTCTCTGTTTCTTTGTTCAAGTCCAATAGGTAGACACCTCAGCCACCACGCTATGAAACTTCTGCTTACAGCTTATCTTTCCCCCTTTGGAATCACAACATTCTACAGCCACCGGAATACTAATGTACCAACATTACCTACAACACTACATAATGGAAGATACCACATTTACAAGTACATAAGAAAATCTCATGGGTGATGACAGCAAGACCAAAGCCCTTCACCAGTATACTGAGTCCCATGTGTGGCTGCTCCACTCCAATTACCCCATTACTCCAATAAGCTCCATGACAGCTATTACCAGCATACATGCAGGTTCAATGAGCACCAAATGAAGGGCCAAATCATGATCACCATTTCTCCATAGACGTTGGTGAAGGCACAGTCATTGATAACCCTTGAAAATCATAAAAGTGCTGACTTCACAAGCAATGCTCAGAACTTCCTCCTTCCCCCAACGCAACACGACTTTCACACACTAATATCATCAGTGGTGCCCCAGGCTGTGAGACAGTCAGCAACATTACTAGTAGCAAATGATTCTGTTTCAATAAAACTGCATGCACAAAATTATGGTCAACAAAAGTATCTGCTAATTAACAGGCAATATGTCTAGGTCAAGTAGACCATTAATTAGATACTGCATTAATGTATGTACAGGAGTAATGGGGACAGAAAGCAAGCCTAGGCATACAATCTGGCTCTGAATGAGAGACTTTGTCCAAAACAAGCTTGAGCACCATGAGTCATTCTATCTGAAGGTCTTGTGCACTGGAAGGAAGCACAAGTTCACTGTAGATTACCTTAAGACACAGGTGGAACATCAAGAGGCCTCCACAGCTTGACAGCTCAATCACATGAACCTTGATGACTTCAAATCCCAGTTTTCCTCCCAATGCCAACTCACTTCAATGCACCATGGACACGAGGAACACATCACCAAGAGAACAAAGACAACCTGGTACCAGCTCGATCTACTGTAGAAAGTGAAACCATTCCTCCTAGACAGCAACTACATGACCTTAAAAACTCCACAATGGTCCCTCTTAAGCGCATCCTTGACTTTAAGAAATATGATCACATCACCCTCATCCAGACGGAACTCGACTGGCTCCCCTTTATGGTCCGCACCATCTTCAAAACCAGTTGCATCATTTACAAAGCCATCACGGCTAGCTCTCCCACCCATAAGACTAACAAGCTTCAACAGGCCCAACCCTCCTCCAATTTAGAAAAGAGCTAACGACTCATCTGTTGAAAGAACACACATCACAATACAATACATTCTGCTGAAAGAACCCAGTTCTCTCTTCTATAGTTTGCTGACTGTATCTTAGCTTTCAATCCTGCAGAACACTTGGCTGCCTTTTGGCTAGGTTTGCACTGTACAAATACAACATACATTTGTGCAAAATTCTGCCACATCCTTTGCATTTAATTTCTGAGGCAAATTCTCAAAGCATCCTGCGCATCACAGTTTGGTGTGCAAACCAGACTTGGACCCCAGAATCAAGCATGGTGGACTTCTTTTCAGATGTGGAAGTTCTAACAATATGTTGGAATTTATTAGCCACTTTAGTTGTAGGGGTGGACGTATAGGTGTTCATGGGTTGGTTCACATGTAAAATTTGTCAAACATCCACAATTGGGTTTCCTCTTAAGGTAAAAGTACTGAAATTCTTTGAGAATTAGAAAAATAGGCATTTATTTCAAATGTGGGGGATAATTTTGAAGGAATATCTATCTGCACTTTCCTCTTTCCCTTGAGATTCTACAGTGTACTTCTTCACGTCCTATCAGTCAATACGATTGGTGGTCATAGAGAATCTTGAGCTAAAATCGGTGTTAAAACTCCGAAATGCATATTACATTTGTGCTGGGTCTCATTTATATATATTTATGTGTCCAATTTGCAGTTCATTGGATATTTTTTTGCACCAATGCTCACAAGCTCTATTTGCAAGTGCAAACGCGTCCCTTTATGATAATTTATTACACATCAGGACTCGTTTTAGGCCAATGAATCTTTTGACCCAGTTGAGAGACACCTTAGGACGAGATAGCTAATCAATATGTCAATCAATACGTCAATAATGTCATCAATATTTATCATAACAATACATTTCACTTTAGTTAAAGTCATTAATCAATTCAGGACACTACCATGACCTTGCCGTCATGAATAACCACACCAGTTTAGTAGATTTTTATGAGGTTTATTCCCTATTGATTACAATTCTAAGAGCATATGTGTTAATCTCAAAACCAAGAAACATAATAGCATAGTCACAATATGGCAACTTTGATAAGATATCATTAAGACGAGAATCACAAACATCAGAACATAACACGGAGTGAACATAGATCAATTTAGCAGAGTGTCAAATACGCGTCTGTTCAACAAAGCATAGTTTCGGTCGTTGTCTATTTGCATCGGTTTTAGTGAACACCTGTCCTACCCACTGATTAGCATTGGCATGTTGGGCTTCATGCAAAACGATTTAGAACACCAATTTGGAAAACATCTAACTATGGTCCCTGTCAAAAGCAAGTGATTGGTACCTTGAAAGGAAAAGCAAACAGACAAATCACAATTGCATTGTCATAGTCACCCTCCAAAGTTTAGGTCAGCGCACAGGTTCAGTCTTCGTCTTCAGGACATCAGTCAAATCGCCATCAGTCAGAACTCAGCTCCGGGGCAAAATGGGCACTTCCCTCATAAGGAGGTAAAGTGTAAAATGGGCAAATCTAAGGACGAGGATGGTTCTAAGCAAACCAATAAGTCACCAAATTGAGTTTCTGGATAAAATCAATAGCATTCCCTAACCCACCTAAATGGCTCCCTGTGTCATGGGTTTTTTATCCCTTTTTCGTTGTACATTCCCCCAGAATTCTATTGGACATTTGTTATACCCCACTATCTTTAACCTATCAGAAAGCACATTAGGTCACCTATCTTTCACCCCATATTATTTTACAAGTCTCTCATTGGTTCTCCTGTTCGATGTCTTCAGAGGTGGCACGTCTGGTATGATTTCATCTTTCTGTAATTCTTTTCAGATCTTTTGGTCAGTAGCTCCATTGTCTTCACCGGTTTGAATGACCTTGTACATTACATTAATCTACACTGCTTTATTTTGTTTTAATATCACCCTACAAGCAATGAAGAATGTGTGAGAAGTGATCTAGCATGGTTACATTCGGCTTCTAGTTTTGAAGCAAACAAGAGGTCATGTCCTTTTGCGAGTCAGCACACTGCAAGTTAGGAAAAATACATTTAATATGCGTGCCAAGCAGCTAAGCTTCGGCTCATGCTAACTTAAGGCCTACAAGGATTTCAGCACACATTCAATAATACAATGATTAATAATTAGTATAAACGTATTCAATATAATAATACATAAACATTTTAGTCATCATTATTAGTCCACGTATACATTGGTGGCCACTCCCCGTGGTCACATTTCAAGTGCGCGTTTAAGCAAAAATTTACTATTACAGTTTCTATGCGGCATTATCACACATCAATTCATAAACATTTCATGTTATTTTTTTTTTTTAAATATATTTTTATTAACATTTTTATTAACATTAACATTTTGCTGTCATTTACGTACTGTTCATGGCTTGGCGGCCACCGGCCACCGTTCTGTTCATCCTCAACCTTGTAGACATCTTATCTCTTGCTTGTATATACTATTAATTGTTTCGTTGTGCCTTATAGCCGTGTTTCATGTTTAGTTTTACTACGTACTCGGTCTACTCGGGTCTCATGATCATATATACATCTTGTGGATGCACCATATTGTCCTTTCTACTGCGAAGTCTACATGACAGACATTAACTAACAGAGGAAAAAGAAAAAAAAAAAAGGGAAAACAGTAACTTTACGTGATGGCACCAGTGTTAGCGGCGAGAGCATCTGCAGGGAAGGATCATGTACTTCTCCTCCGGTTTGTGGGATGGGACTCCTATACCTTCCCGGCTGGTTCCAAGGGGTGAGGGTATCCGACCCGTTCAGCTCCTACCTATCCGTCATGTCCATAAACATTTCATGTTAGTATAGATTATATATGCTACGCTCTCTCAGTCCCTCTGATGACGTTCGTCATCACACAAACCTTTCCCTTTGACCTTTCCCTTTTAATTTTGCACCTTGCGCATAATGCGCATTTCAACATCTTGTCCCTTGTGTGAACTTTCCCAAATTTCATTAAACATTTTCTCCCTTTCATTTTCTTAATTCTTCTTATTCCTCTTTGTCCAATTTCTTTCAATTTTAACATTAATTTTGCATGCTCCCCATAAACCTAATAAACAGGCCAGAACATTAATAGACCCCCTAGTATTTTTGCAAGAACCCCATTCCAAATGTTGCTAAACCAGCTCCCTACTCTGGCAATTCCTTTTCCCACTTTCTCCCACACTCCAGGTTCCTTCAAATCTTTCAAATCTGCGCTATCTCTAGTTAGGTTAGTAAGCAGACCTCTAATCTTTTTACTATTATCGGGTATATATGAGCAACAATGACGCTCATTGAGCATCTTGCAGACTCTGCTGCTCTTTGCTCAAAGAATATCTAAAGCAAGCAGATCTTGAAGAGTCATAGCTCTTTCCGCAGCAAGTTCAGTATCCATCAGGAGTATTGCCCCTGTGAAGTTTGTCAGCATGTTATCCACAATAGTAGACAACTTTCGAATCTTTATGGAGTTTAAGATAACCCCTACTGAGGGAATTATGGCTCCAAATATGTCACCAACGACAGCAGCCGCTGTCTCTCGTTTTTGTCTAGCATGTTGTATTTCAGACGCTTTAGGTATTTGTTCTAAGTCATCAATCTGGTAAATCTTTGGGAAAACTATTCCCAAATAACATGTCCCATACCATCCCTTAGGGAGACGGTAATAAGCATTAAGTCCACAGATATAATAGATCCCAGGGATCGCTGGGTCCTGTCCATTTAACATGAATGTCCATTTACTCTGAAACAAAAACACATGCCTGCATTCACTCGTTCCCACAAATAAAGTGTCATGTTCAGATTTCGGCCTATATATACACAAAGTCTTCCTATATGTAAAGCATCTATAGCTAGTTTGCCTTGCGTCTTTATTGCAGTGTAAGCATAATCATTTGCATATGTGCGTTTCTCTAGCCCCTTTTCTAATCTTTCTTTCAATGCTTTGCGTCTATCATCAGTGTGATCTAAGAAGCTTTTTTCTACAGGTGTTAATAAGCAAGTCAGATTTTTGTGGTGTGCATAAGCTGTCCCAAATGTAAGTGTCAGTTCAAAGAAACCTCTAACTAATTTTATACTATGCTCCTTAGCTAATTTATTCAAAAACTCAATCACTGGCACAAAAGAAAACACCACATCCAAATTTGAATAAAAATATTGCACATGCTCTTGATTATAGAAGTTCGTTAGTAGCAAACTACAACTTATTCCATAGGTTAATGGCAAGCTATGATAAGTGACCCCTTCTTGTACTGATGAAGGAATCTTTGTGCACACATAACAGTTCTTTGCATCCTTGGTTTCAACATACTTACTCAGCAAGTGATAGAAGACATTAGTGGAAAGTTCCCCTTTTGAGTTAGTTCCCTCATGCAAGTGTTTTGCATCCTGCTCAAACCTTTCCCACGGTGTTAATGTTGTAGTCTCATGTTTTGAAGCATTGTTAGTCACTTTCTTATCCAACCACGGCATTCCCACAATCACACCTACAATTATTATTGCACACACAATACCTAATATAAGACTTAACTAACCACACACCTTACCCCTTTTGTTACTACCTCTATTATAAGCCATGTCCGTAAGAATCAGTTAGCAGATGATATAAGACAACAATCGATTTGAGTACGACTTAAAGCTCTTTTTTTTTTCTTCAAAGTCTCTCTTTCTTCCTGCGTGTATTTACAGCGTTCCACTCACTCCACGACCCCTTTTGTCAAATCAGGTTAGCTGCTTGTCATAATTGGGTTTCAAAGCCAATTCAGGTTATCAGTGTCACATCCGGTAATTTCTAAGTCTCTTTTTCAGCTTTCCAGCTTGCAATTTCAATTTCAACTTTGACACAGTCTCTTTCTCTGTTTGAATTCAGGTACCGTAGTATTGACCTGGTACTTCGCGATCAAAACAGAATGCTAAGAATTCTTGTTGCCATTCGGATGTAGTTGCATATGCCCATTCAGGACCTGCGTACCTTCTATTTGCAGTTCTTTTTCTTTTCAATCTGCATTCGCCTTGCAATTCTCCTTCACTTAGATCCTCTACTCGGGATGTATCAGTTTCTTCTGTTATTGTTTCACCTGGTACAATCTTTTCTTTCGCAGCCTGCTTCTCTGGCCAGTTATCTCCCTTATGCGTCTTCTTCCTGCTTGTCCTTTCAGGACGCTGAACAGCACCCTCCTCTTGTGCTATGGTGTTTTCTCTTGACGGACCTGCAACTGGCTCAGGGGATGCCGGTATGCTTTGATCTCTTTCTACTATTTCCCTTTCTTCTTCTTCTTCTTCTGGGTCTGTAACAGGTTCAAGCTCTAACCCGTATCCATCTACTTCTGGGAGAACCTCTCCTTGATTTAGTTTTCCTGCTGCCTCTACTGAGATAGGCACACTGTCACCTCTCTTGAACTTGGTTACTGTTTGAGGGACTAATCGGTTCTCAGTGGGCTCTCCTGCAGTCTCAGTTCCTCCTTGGCTGTTTTCTGGCCCTGAGCCTTCCTTCTCTGGACTTGCTGAATCGGTAACTTCAAGTTCTTCATCAGTCGGACACGTTACCTTCTTTGTGTGACTGGCATGTATCCAATTTGAAACGCCTGCACATTTCACAGCAGTGGTTGTTGTCAGTATTACTTGATATGGCCCCTTCCAGCACGGCTCCAAACACGACTTTCTCACATGCTTCTTGACAACCACCCAGTCACCGGTTTGCAGGGTGTGACCTGGATCACTGATCGGTGGCAATGTGTTGGCTTCCACCTGGTGAGAAAAAGAGCGAACCACATCAGCCAAACCTTTGCAGTAGTCCAACACCATACCATCCATGATATTCACAAGAGCATTCACAGGTACTGCAGGCAGCCTCATAGCTCTTCCCATAAGAATCTCATGGGGTGATAGTCCTGTCTTCTTATCAGGAGTGTTCCTCATGGACATCAGCACTAAGGGCAATGCATCTGGCCATTTCATATTGGTAGCTGCGCACATCTTTGCCATTCTCGACTTCAAGGTACCATTCATTTGTTCTACTAGTCCTGATGCTTCAGGGTGGTAGCTACAATGCAACTTCTGTACAATGTCTAATGCAGCACTCAAGAGCTTAATCACCTCATTGTCGAAGTGTCTGCCCCTATCTGATTCTAAAGAGACCGGAAAACCGAACCTGGGTATTAGTTCTCTAAGCAGCAGCTTTGCAACTGTGAGACTGTAATTTCTACGTGTGGGGTAAGCTTCAATCCAATGGCTGAAAACACACACAATCACCAACACGTACTTCAATCCTCCACAAACAGGCATCTCAATGAAATCCATTTGCAACTTGCTAAATGGACCGCCATCTCTCCCTATGTGGCTCAAGGTTACCACAGTTCCCTTTCCGGCATTCATCTGTTGACAGATGATGCACCTGTGACATGTAACCTCTGCGGCTTGTCTGAATTTCGGGTTAAACCAGTCAATCTTGAATGACCTGATCATTGCATCTCTCCCAAGATGTGCCTGTCCATGGTAAAGCCTTGCAAATTGTGACAAAAGATTGTTTGGCAAAACCAGTTTCCCCTCCTCTGAGACCCATAAGTCATCAGCTCTCTGTACACATTGCATTCTCTGCCAGGAGCATTTCACCTCTCTGCTAGCACGACCCTGTAGTGTTTTTAGCTCATCTAGTGTATCAACCACCCTTAATGCAAAGTTCAAGCATGTTTCATTTTCAGTTTGCGGTAACAATTCCCACTGATCCTTGAACGATATACAGTTCAATGCGCAAAACCTTGCGACTTGATCTGCATAGCCGTTTCCCATGGACACAAAGAGGGTCATTCTGACCCTGGCGGCCGGTGGCCGCCAGGGCCACCGACCACGGGAGCACCGCCAACAGGCTGGCGGTGCTCCAACGAGCATTCTGACCGCGGCGGTTCAGCCGCGGTCAGAAGCGGAAAGTCAGCGGTCTCCCGCCGACTTTCCGCTGCTCGTGTGAATCCTCCATGGCTGCGGAGCGCGCTCCGCAGCCATGAGGATTCTGACCCCCCCTACCGCCATCCTGTTCATGGCGGGAAAGCCGCCATGAACAGGATGGCGGTAGGGGGGGTCGCGGGGCCCCTGGGGGCCCCTGCCGTGCCCATGCAAATGGCATGGGCACGGCAGGGGCCCCCGTAAGAGGGCCCCGCAAAGTATTTCAGTGTCTGCCTTGCAGACACTGAAATACACGACGGGTGCCACTGCACCCGTCGCACCTTCCCACTCCGCCGGCTCGATTACGAGCCGGCATCCTCGTGGGAAGGTCGTTTTCCCCTGGGCTGGCGGGCGGTTTTTCAGCAACCGCCCGCCAGCCCAGGGGAAAACTTGTAATACCCGCCGCGGTCTTTTGACCGCGGCGCGGTATTTCGGAGGGGGGAATTCTGGCGGGCGGCCTCCGCCGCCCGCCAACATTGGAATGACCCCCAAAGTCTTGTGACTTAACATGAGCATTGCATTTTACCACGGCAATTTCAAGAGGTAACTGAATCGCATGTAATAAGTCCTTTATGTGTTCGCCGTTTTTCACTGGAGAACCAGAAGAGGTCATGAAACCTCTCTGTGACCACAATTGGCCAAAATCATGTACAATTCCAAATCCATATCTGCTGTCAGTATAGATAGTGACTCTCAGATTTTCAGCTGCGTGGCATGCCTTAGTAAGGGCAATTAATTCTGCCATTTGTGCAGAATACACTCTCTCGAGCCAGGAAGCTTCAATGATACCAGCTATGGTACACACAGCATAACCAGCTCTCAGTATTCCGACTGAGTCTCACAAACAGGATCCCTCAACAAACATAATGCAGTCATTTTCTTTTAACTGCGTATCTTGAATATCAGGTCGGGGCTTGGTACATAGTTCTGTTACCTCAAGACAATCATGTTCCACTCCCTCTTCATTATTAATCTCGGTACTCTCAACAGGAAGTAGAGTTGCCGGGTTCAATACAGTACATCGCTTCAATGAGACATTAGGTGACCCCAAAATAATTGTCTCATATCGGGTAAGTCGGGCATTTGTCATGTGCTGAGTTTTAGTTCGAGTCAACAAAATTTCAACTGAATGTGGAACCATTACTGTTAAGGGATATCCCATCACTATGCCTTCACACTGCGTGAGGCTTTGACCAACTGCTGCAACTGCGCGCAAACAACCCGGTAAGGCTGCTGCGCCGGGGTCCAGGGTAGCTGAAAAATATGCTACAGGGAGGTTTGCACCTCCATGGACCTGTGTCAAGACAGACAAAGAACAAGCATCACGTTCATGACAAAACAGTAGAAAAGGTTTAGTGTAATCAGGCATTCCCAAAGCTGGTGCCCTGCACATGCACTCTCTCAATTCCATGAATGACTCAAGCTCTTCCTTGGATAGGGTTATGGTATACGGTTCATCCTTAGTCTCTTTGCCTGTCAGCTTTATTAGTGGTTTAGAGATGATTGAGAAGTTGGGTATCCACTGGCGACAGTAGCCCACCATTCCCAAAAACATCCTGACATCTCTTTTTGTTGTCGGGGGGTTCATCTGCAAAATTGCTGTCACCCTATCCTTTGATATTCTTCTGGACCCTTTCTCAATCAAGTGACCTAAGTATTTCACCTCTTTCTGACAGTACTGCAGCTTCTTTGGCAACACTTTATGTCCATTCTTTCCCAAATGGTTCAGTAAGGCAATTGTGTCTTACCTACAGTCATCTTTTGTCCTGGACGCAATCAGCAAGTCGTCAATGTACTGCACTAGAGTCGAACTGAAAGGCAGTAGTAAGGATTCTAGGTCCTTTTTCAATATCTGATTGAAGATGGACGGTGACTCAGAAAACCCTTGAGGAATTCTGCACAAACTGTACACCTTGTCCACAAATTTGAAACTGAATAAAAACTGACTGTCCTCATGAAGAGGCACCGAAAAGAAAGCTTGTGACAAGTCTACCACGGTGAACCATTCTGCATCACACGGAACCTGAAACATGATCACTGCTGGGTTTGGCACTATGGGGCAACATTTTATCACAATCTCGTTCATTTTCCTTAAGTCCTACACAATTCGAACCTTCCCACAAGGCTTTTTCAGACCCATTATCAGTGAATTACATGGGCTGCTCAATACCTCCTTCAGAACCCCTTGCTTTACAAAGTCCTCAATTATCTGCGACACCTGAATAAGGACATCTTGTGCCATGTGGTACTGTGGCACCTGGGGAAACACCGCATTTGGCTTCACTTGTACTTTAACTGGTTCCACTCCTTTTATCAGTCCCACTTTCTTTCCTGTCAAATCCCATACTTTCTCCGTCACCGTTCCTTGTAACTCAGCTGGTAAGTCAGTCACTGTAAGCATCGGGAATAAAGTTATGAAAGGGTAATCCTCATTCGCGGTTTCTGTCTCTAACTCTGAGAACTGACGATCATCCCCTTCATTGTCACTGTTTGTTTGCACCTCAATTCAATCATTGGAACAGGTAATCGAACATTTCGTTTTACACAGTAAGGGGGTCATTACGACCGCCAGGGGCCGGGGACCGCGGATGCACCGCCAACAGGCTGGCGGTGCATCCAGGCCTATTCTGACCGCGGCGGTAAAGCCGCGGTCAGAAAAGGGAAACCGGCGGTTTCCCGCCGGTATTACCCTGGCTTGAGGAAGCGCCGCCATGGGGATTCCGACCCCCTTACCGCCAGCCTGGTTCTGGCGGTTTTGACTGCCAGAACCTGGTTGGCGGTAACAGGTGTCGTGGGGCCCCTTGGGGCCCCTGCAGTGCCCATGCCAGTGGCATGGGCACTGCAGGGGCCCCCTAACAGGGCCCCACCAAGATTTTCAGTGTCTGCATAGCAGACACTGAAAATCGCGACGGGTGCAACTGCACCCGTCGCACCCTTTCCACTCCGCCGGCTCCATTCGGAGCCGGCATCCTCGTGGAAGGGGGTTTCCCGCTGGGCTGCCGGGCGGGAAACTCAGAATTACCGCGGCGGTCTTTTGACCGCGCAGCGGTATTCTGACGGCGGTACTTTGGTCAGAATGAGGCCCAAAGTCTCTTCCCAGTAGGACACAGGACTTGAATCACAGACTACAAACTTATGCAGTCCCTGGAAGTTTCCAATCTCAACTTGCATCGGATTTGTAATTGGATTTGTCAAGTACTGGTTTGCTACTCCGACCACTCTTATGGTACGCCCTGAAAGTGCCAGTTTTGGAACCTCTGCACTTCTGACTGTAGAGCGTGTAGCTCTGGTATCAACCAAGAATGAAACCTTGTGACCCATCACCTTTCCCTCTACATAAGGTCCCCTTTGATCTACTTCTAGGGATGCTGCAAGCCTGCACTCTTCACTGTCTGAACTGTCATCCGACCATTCCTCATTCATTCCATCTTCACCACGCAATGGGAATTGCTGCACTGTATTATTTTGGCTCACCACCTGACCTGTGACCTGCTGAGGAAGCATCACCTGTTGCTGTCCCATTGGAGCTAATAGTAATTGCATTTGCTGTCTAGGTACCATGGGAACCTGCTGTTGTATTTGCTGCATTTGCGCTGGTAGAACACGCGGGATTTGCATTTGCTGCATGGGCTGTAGCCCTTGCATCTGAACCATGTTATTTTGGAAGTTCGGATTTTGACTTCTCAATTTTGGGCCTCTCACATTTTGTAATGTACCGACATTAGTGCTTTGTTGAACGACACCATCCTGCACCACATTTGGGCATTCCCGCTTCCAATGCCCCACGCCCCCCCACGCGTGACATGGTGACATCTTTTTCATCCCTTGTACGTCATTTTGAACCACAACAGTATTCAAGTCTGGACCGCGATTCACAAAACCTCAACCTCGGCCTCTCGGTTGCGCCTGAAACATGCCATTCCCTTGCGGTTGCTGCTGTATCATCTGCTGGATTCCATTTCCCTGCATACCTGCCTGTGCTGCCCTTATCTGCATCGCCATCACTTTCTCCTTCAACTTTCTCTGCTTCAGCTCAATCTCATCACTACAGTATTTCGCATACTGCAACACCTCATCAATCGGCTTTGCTTGCCAACAGATCAAATGATTCTTAATCATCTGGCTAACCTCTGGTCTCAATCCTTCAACAAATCTGAACACGAGATGGTTCATGTCTTTCGGTTCAATGGTTTCAGTACCACTTTAATGTTTGAATGCCTTTAACAACCTCTCACAGTAAGCATGTATCTTAACCTCCTGTGAGGTCCGGTCGATTTTCTGCCAATCTGTCACTTTTGGCAACACTTTCTGCTTCAAAAACTCAATCACTTTGTGATAATACTTCACCACCTCCTCGGAGGGTGCTCCGGTCATCTTATCCCTTGCCGGCTCCTGTGTCGGCCAGTCTACGCCTCTCTTGCACTCAAGCCATAAGTCGGGCAGAACAATGATCACAAACAAGGTATTGAAATCTTCCCAGAGACACTTTGCAAGCTTCACAAACCTATCTGTTTGCTGATACCACTCAATCGGCTTCTCCCTCAACCTGGGATAATCATTTGTGAAAGATAGGATGTCTCCCCTGGACCACAGTACATGGATTAGAACCCCACCAGCTGTTTCTCTCATAGGTAACATCTTTACTGATCCTGTATCTGGTGAATCTTTAGCCTGACTTGATCCCGGACTGTCACTTTTCTCCTTATCTCTTTTCTTTGCCCATCTGCCTTCCCACTTTTCTAAAGCCCCCCAAATCTGAGCACTTTGCAGTATTTCTTTTAGATGCGCTTTCATTCCAGCAGACCTCATGTGCTCAAAGTCTTTTGAATCAAAGTCTAACCTGTAGCTTATTTTCAAATGTTTGGTATTCTCAATATCGATATGGTATTTTTCTGCCAGGTTCACCAATCTCTGATGTACCTTACCTACTTCTTTAGTGATCTTGGGACACAGATACCCCAATTCTGCTTCGGTGTATGATTCTAATCTGTTTACCCCCATTGTTCCTTCCACTAATTCAGCAGCTTCCACGCCCAATCTCACAAAGTTCAGGTATTCATCTTTTTCTGACCTTTCTAACTTTTCCACAGTTGTTGCGGCTTTTGGAGCATAAGTTTTTTCTAACCACTCATTCACTTGTTGCACCATAAAACCTTGCAGTGAAATATTCCCTGCATGCATCATTGGCGACTGTGAAGCATTCGTACTTATTGTCTGTGGGGTTAGCACACCTAGCCCTGCCTGTCTCACTGCCTCCAACGGTGCTTCAACCGGGCTAAGGTCTAACAAAGACCTCGGTCTTTCAACTGCTTGTTCTCCCGGGGCCATTAACTGGGGAGTTCTTATGGACCCTCCTCTTATTGCATCCTGGGTCATTACTCCCTGATCACACATACCAGGCTTCTCTTGTGTATATAATGACACCGGTGGACCAACAGTAATTGGCAATGATATGACCGCAGGTGTCTGACCTGGTCCAAAACTCCGTGGAGCAGCGACTCCAAAGGTCTGATTTTCTGAAGCCGGGGCAGGTATTAATGGAGGTCCTGCTGCTGGATTATACCCTGGTATCAGCTGTTGCTGTGGCTGGGGCAGCAATTGTGGAGTTGGCTCAATCTGCACTAACCTCGATTTTGTATATATCGGGTCCGGCGACACTATCAGATTTGTAGTAGTCTCTAGTACTGGGATGTCTGGATAGATTCTCTGTATCTGCGGTGGAGGTTGCAACTGTATCTGCATGTCTGGTGCAGTGGGTACACTGACACCATTCTGTATCAAACCCGTATCACTAGTCTGTACTGTATCAGTAACTCCCTTCTCCTGCGTCTGGTTCCCAGGACCCGCACTAGTGCTCAGGACATTGTTGCTTACCGCATAAGGTAGCGAGCGATCGTGCAATATCCGAATTAGGAACTCTTCCTCGTCTGAATCATCTTCGTCTATCCAAGACCTCTTGGTCTCTTTAGGCTTATTAGAGTCCTTGTCTGTCTTACAGGTGGCTTTCTTCCCCTGCGTCTCGTCTCCCTGTGCTATTGCTGGGAATAATTTGAGTCCGTCAACTATCCTCGTATCCACATTTTGCTCTCATTATCCCATCTAGCTTCCGCTAAAGTTTTTTCTGCCCTTTTTATTCTCCTTTGGAATTTTTCTTGTCTCTGTTTAATAGCCATTAAATCCCAAATTGCTAAAGCCTCATACTGAGCTGGCCTCGGAGGTGGCTCCTGTACACTTAACATCCACCTCAAATTTTCTAGAACTCTCGTATTGAACGTTCCGTGCTCCGGAAATGCCAAACATCCCTCCTTTTCCGTCAATTTGTGCCACTGTTTCATCCATAAGCAAGGCGCTACACCTTTTTCCTCCATGACTATATCAGCTGGAGTACCCTCAGGCGGTGTAGGCTCCCCTTAACTCGCCATAATGTATGCGTCTCCTTTCAGAGCGCTCTTAAAAGCTTTGATAAAATTAATCTTTGCGTCTTTTCTTATGTTGTATTCAATCAGAAAGTGACTTTAATCCCCACCTTTCTCAACCTATTGCCTCTCATGGACGGCAGCCAATCTGTGCGCGACCCCTCTCGACAACTGACTTATCTCAGCGCGGCACCACTGACGTCACACTCACACACTGCAGCTGACAAAGTCTTGCGGCTCATCAGCCCCTCACTAGATTCACACCAAACTAATGCAAAATTACTGCGAGCACTTTTAACAACAACAACAACACAAATTTGACGGTTTACTACAGGAAGGGTAACACATTTGCTTCAGAACTTTACAGAGGTTTCACTTGAAGCCTCAGCCGCTTCTCTCTCCTTCTCAGTTCTCGCACCCGCAAGCAGATTCGACCCGCAAATCCTACTCCCGACTTGTCAATGGTTTGTTCTAGTGCACCTTAGAACTTGCCAAATCTCCATGGAAGGTTTCACACACACAATTTGACTCAAACTCGACTTGTCAACCATGCCCGATTGACCTAATTAAACCGCACAAATTACAACATAAACCCAAGTGTCTCCTACACTTGTCAATATACTCCGGAGTCTTAGACTACGACGGGTCCGTACATAAACAACCAACCACGTGGATATTTTTGAGCACCAAGCGCCACACTCATATGAAGTACGACGACTTCCCTACTCTCACACTGCGGAGTACGCCCACTCCTACTAAAACAGTATTTACCTGGCCTAAATACACACAAACCTCACAAATCACCTGCAAGATGCATAAAGTGAGCAAGCGCAAATCCTACGCCACATGCTAAAACGCCGAGAACATCCCCAACTCCCTTAGGCAGGCTCCGAGATCCCGGGAAAGTCATGGTGAATTTAGAAAAGCATCATATCTCCAATTTGCATTATCTCAGAAAATCAATCTAAACAATAATTCTCCGTCCTAGGGCCCCAAAGGGCCAAACCGTCGCTCAGCTACCAGAACTGCAAACGTGTCCCTTTATGATAATTTATTACACATCAAGACTCGTTTTAGGCCAATGAATCTTTTGACCCAGTTGAGAGACACCTTAGGACGAGATAGCTAATCAATATGTCAATCAATACGTCAATAATGTCATCAATATTTATCATAACGATACATTTCACTTTAGTTAAAGTCATTAATCAATTCAAGACACTACCATGACCTTGCCGTCATGAATAACCACACCAGTTTAGTAGATTTTTATGAGGTTTCTTCCCTATTGATTACAATTCTAAGAGCATATGTGTTAATCTCAAAACCAAGAAACATAATAGCATAGTCACAATATGGCAACTTTGATAAGATATCATTAAGGCGAGAATCACAAACATCAGAACATAACACAGCGTGAACATAGACCAAATTAGCAGAGTGTCAAATACGCGTCGGTTCAACAAAGCATAGTTTCGGTCGTTGTCTATTTGCGTCGGTTTTAGTGAACACCTATCCTACCCACTGATTAGCATTGGCATGTTGGGCTTCATGCAAAACAATTTAGAACACCATCTAACTATGGTCCCTGTCAAAAGCAAGCAGTTGGTACCTAGAAAGGAAAAGCAAACAGACAAATCACAATTCCATTGTCATAGTTACCCTCCAAAGTTTAGGTCAGCGCACAGGTTCAGTCTTCGTCTTCAGGACATCAGTCAAATGGCCATCAGTCAGAACTCAGCTCTGGGGCAAAATGGGCACTTACCTCATAGGGAGGTAAAATGTAAAATAGGCAAATCTAAGGACGACGATGGTTCTAAGCAAACCAATAAGTCACCAAACGGAGTGACAAAGTTTCTGGATAAAATCAATAGCATTCCCTAAACCACCTAAATGGCTCCCCATGTCATGGGTTTTTTATCCCTTTTTTTTGTTGTACATTCCCCCAGAATTCTATTGGACATTTGTCATACCCCACTATCTTTAACCTATCAGAAAACACATTAGGTCACCTATCTTTCACCCCATATTATTTTACAAGTCTCTCATTGGTTCTCCTGTTTGATGTCTTCAGAGGTGGCACATCCGGTATGATTTCATCTTTCTGTAATTCTTTTCACATCTTTTGGTCAGTAGCTCCAATGTCTTCACCGGTTTGAATGACCTTGTACATTACATTAATCTACACTGTTTCATTTTGTTTTAATATCACCCTACAAGCAATGAAGAATGTGTGAGAACGGATCTAGCATGGTTACATTGGGCTTCTAGTTTTGAAGCAAACAAGAGGTCATGTCCTTTTGTGAGTCAGCACACTGCAAGATAGGAAAAATACATTTAATATGAGAGCCAAGCAGCTAAGCTTCGGCTCATGCTAACTTAAGGCCTACAAGGATTTCAGCACAAATTCAATAACGCAATCATTAATAATTAGTATAAACTTATTCAATATAATAATACATAAACATTTTAGTCATCATTAGTAGTCCAAGTATACATTGGTGGCCACTCCCCGTCACATTTCAAGTGCGCGTTTAAGCAAAATTTTACCATTACAGTTTCTATGCGGCATTATCATACATTAATTCATAAACATTTCATGTTAGTATAGATTACATATGCTACGCTCTCTCACAAGCATTACCAGTTGTCCCATTTTTTGTACCAAAGCCATTATTTTCCAATATTATTTGAAGGAACAGTACATTTTCAGGCATGCTAAGTCACCAAGTATGAAAACAGCGTCTGTCAATAAACAAATACTGGGTCTATATTACAAACCGAATAATAAAACACTCAGGGCCACACTACAACAGGTCTCTGCACAAATGGAATCGCTGTGGCAAGTGATGCACTATTTATTGCAGTAGTTAATTACAAGCTGCGATACAGATAACTATATTTGTTAACTTTCGGCAAGGAATAACTGCTAGATATTTACAGCGGGAAACGTGGGGCAATCGGATTTTAGTACGATAAAGACTAAAATCTGAATACTACTCCCAAAGACTTGGAAGCATTGGAATAGGAAACGTGGCACTAGTAACCAGGCCCTAGAAGTGACCCCACCTTTCGGTTTACCTCTTACCAACTCCCGATTTCAATAGCATGGGGACTATCCAAGCAGGTTCTCTTCAATTTCGCTAACATTCCTCTGCGGATCTGTGCCAGTGTGGGACGATTTGTGGTATCTGATTAGGGACATCAGCTGGTTGGTAGAACACCAGTGGAGTTTCATATTCTGCTGGGCGTGACGATGCTGTTGTGTGGGCCTTTTCTGTATTTTTTTTACGATACCTGTTTTTGACACTAAAAAGAAAGGCGTGACCATTAGCGACCAGTACTGTTAGTCGGGACTAGGGACCACATGTACAAAGCATTTTTCCACGATTGCGACTAGAAAAATTATTTTTGAGATCTACAAGGCCCAAACTGTGATTCGGTAACTTGTTATCGAATCGCAATTTGGGTTTTGCGATTCGGTATTTGGAAGGGGCGTGTTCAGGTCGTCCCTTCCTAATACTGAATCTAAAGGTTATGTATGATTGTTTTGTGACCGTGAATTGCAGTTAGCATCAATTTCAAACTGGTGCTAACCCATTCGCAAAGGGGAAGGGGTCCCAGGGGACCCCTTCCCCTTTGTGAATGCATGCAAAAACGATCACGTGGACCACTACCTGCTCTTCAAAAATGAAACTGAAACTGAAACGTTTCAGTTTCTTTCTTTTTAAACACAGCCCGTTTTCCTTTAAGGAAAACGGGCTGCGTTTAAAAAAAAAAAAGATTGCTTTATTCAAAAGCAATCACAGACATGATGGTCTGCTTACACCAGCAGGCCACCATCCCTGTCAGTTTTGCGATTCCCAATGGGTCGCAAATTGCGACCTCCCTCACTAATATAAATGAGGCAGGTCTATTTGCAACCCACCGGGAATTGCAAAAGAAACTCAGTGGAGTTTTTTACATTTAGATTTGGGATTCGCATGGAATCGCAATTAGGAAATCGCAAATCCAGATATTTGTACATGTGGCCCTAGGTACCCGCACTCCACAAAGGCAAGTACAGGACTGCTTCTGACGGATACAAAGAAGGTGCTTCTTGCAGTTTACAAGTACTTCTATTTATCCAATCCACAAATTAGAAAGCGTTTTTATTCAACAGGGAAGGAGAGGTTAGAAGTACAAGAGTTCAAATGCCGTAGGGATGGTGAACGTCAATGCAGCTCTGTCCGAAGGATACAATCGGATCACTCCTTAATTACTAACCTGCAGCTCTGGTACTGCCACACAAGTCGACTCCCTGGGGAGGTACCCCTCCGGGCCAATGTGCTGCAGTCTGAATTCTATGTCAAGACCCGAGACTCAGATTATTCTTTGTGTTTCTTTTACTGTAATCTTGTTTTGTGATTGGAAAATTATGGGGGAATGTAAGAGAGACAAGCATTTTCAATGCAACGGTTCTCGCATTTGTTCGAGTTAGAGTTATTAGCGTTGTAAACTCCTAACTGGACATTTCTTGCCACACAAATAAAATAAAAAAACGCAACGTGATCGCACTATGTAAAATGCAGTGCAATCGTGCTGAAATTGAAAATGGAAAAACCGAGCACGATCACGCTATGTAAACCCCAGCGCGATCGCGCTGCGTGGAAAATAAACAGATAAAGTAGTCCGGAAACCATGCTGAAAACATCGAGCATCGTATGTTTTTAGTAGTTTACCGGCGATGTGAAGGTGGGCTAAACACCGGAAAAGGCATGACGTATGCATGTCTTTCACAAATGAAAGTAAGCGGATTTTAAAAGGCAAGCCCACGAACCAATGAAAGTGACTGTCGTGACATGGGTGTGGTTGGAAGCCCAAAGAGAGATTACTACAGGGGACGGAGCACTTTGCGCTCACCCCTAATAAAGGGGGAGTGTATGGAATCCAAGCCAGTCCAGCAAGAAAATTAGCCTCAATAAAGTGTGGAGGGAGTAGCCTGGGACACACTCTAGGCAAAGCCTGCTTCAATTTTACAACGATGTGCTAATTGCAACCAGGGCATCAAGGGGAGCAACTGAAATGAGCTGGAAGAATTAAACAAAAGCACACTACTAGGCCACTGGTGACTCTTAGGGCACACCCAATTGCATTGTAGAAGCTAGCCTGTTTCTGAAAGACTCTTACTTTCAGAGCGCTCGCTTGCTTGCTCGGCAACGCGACATGAGGTTAATCAAAGTAGAAATAGTACTATGCTCAGTTACGAGCGTGTCTGCTCCACTAAAGGCAGTCGAAGCCTGGCACTCTGGGAACTCCGGGAACACATCAAATCCTCCACT
Organism: Pleurodeles waltl; assembly: GCF_031143425.1. Lineage (NCBI taxonomy): Eukaryota > Metazoa > Chordata > Amphibia > Caudata > Salamandridae > Pleurodeles > Pleurodeles waltl. The sequence continues at coordinate 739,449,299 of NC_090447.1, read as the reverse complement.
CACAACACAAAGGAACTCTTCATGGTTATCAACAAATTCACCAATAACCCTTCAGAAGGCACCAGCATCCCCTGTTGCAAGACCTCTGTGACAAACTCGCCACCTTCTTCCACTGCAAGATCAAGCAGATTTACGACGGTTTCCTCCCGGGAACCAGTCCAGCATCAGACCCGACGAATGACCCACCCCACCAGAACCCATCCAGACCATCCACACTGGTCTACTCTCACCACTGAGGAAACAGAAAGCATCACAATCAGCACTCACTGCGGAGCCCCCACAGACTCCTGCCCCCACCACATCTACATAAGAGCCAGCATATACATCGCCCCCAAGCTTCGCAAGACCATAAACTGCTCCATCAACACAGACACTTTCTCTGAAGACTGGCAACACACCGAGGTAGGCCCCCTCCTAAAGAAAACTTCGGTTGACCCTGTTGTGTAGCTATTTTAGCCATGCTTTAGGCACATTATTTTAGCTAACTAGGCCTGCTGTTGTGCACTTTCACCCGCCTACATTACATTCAGCATTGCTTTATTTTTTTAACAATAGGTAAATTTGTGGTGCTGTTTTGTTTCTCTGTATCTTGTTGTCCTTTTGCCTAGGAAGGCATTGCGTTCTTGGTAGGACACATAGGCCCTCATTATGACATTTGCGGTAAATCCCACTTACTGCCACGCTGACTGGCGCTAACATACTGCAGCAGCAGCAGATATCCGTTCACCATATTATGACACACACACCAATCCGTCACTATTCAGTGACAAACACAATTCCGCCAGCCCAAAGGTCAGTGAGTAAATTGCGGTATCAAAACCCACACCGTTACGCCAACAGAACTACGCCCATCACATTATGACCCACGAATCACCACGGCGGACATTCAATGGCGGTAAACCATTGGCGGTACATACCACTGTGCTCAAAATACACACACACAAACAAAACAACACCACATTGGACAATTCAAACAACACACACCTGACACACATGCACACACCACACCCACACACCCACACCACTATAAAACACCCACCCACATTACCCACAACCCTTTACGAATACAAACCATTGGCACGAGACAGACACCATGACCACAGACAAAACCAGAGCCACGCACTACCTACACCTATACACCACCCATGCACCCCACATCACACACCCCAACACATCACCCTACACACCCTCACCTACACAACTCACACAACACTTATGGCACCACAAAGACACTCCCGATTCTCAGCGGAGGAACTAAGGGTCATGGTGGGGGAAATCATCAGGATAGAGCCACAGCTATTTGGAGCACAGGTGCAGCAGATATCGATAGCTAGGAAGATAGAGCTATGATGGAGAATCGTATATAGGGTCAACACTATGGGTCAGCACTCAAGAACCAGGGATGACATCAGGAAGAGGTGGATCGACCTACGGAGGAAGATACGTTCCATTGCAGCAAGACACCAGCTCGCTGTACAGAGGACTGGCGTTGGACCCCCACCTCCTCCCCCACAACTAACAACATTGGAGGAGCAAGTCTTGGCAATCATGCATCCTGAGGGCCTGGTCGGAGTAGGAGGAGGACTAGACTCTCTATACTACTACTACTCCTCTACCTGCAAGCCATCACATACCCCTACCCTCACCCTCACTCCCATCACACCACCACTTCCCATACACCCCACCATCACATCTCACTCATCCTAATGCCAAGCCCTGCATGCTCTACCAATGCATGGACACCACTCGCAGCCATGTCAATAAAGCATGCACACTAGAGGGAATCAGCTATCCCACCACATACCAACGTACACAAGCAAAAACTGCCAGGGCAAATACAACCAAAGAGGGCAATCCACGGATGCACAATATGTCAGACACAGAAACAATAACACTGCATTTACATCCCCCCAGCCAATGTCAGCGGAGAGGAGGAGCCACCAATATCCAGTCCCCCAACAGAAGAGGCCCACAGTGATGACAGCAACTCTGGTCTTCTGGATCTGGATGACCCACCTGGCCCATCAGGGATCTCTGGACAGCCGGTTACCCAGGCCCAGTCAGTCACACACCACCACAGAGCCTCCCCCATCAGGAAACACCACCACAGCACCCACCCAGCGTGCCCATACCTCTATCCCCAAGAAATGTAAATCAGCAGTGTGTCCACCTCTACAGGGACAGTGGACACACCGTTCAGGGGACAGAGCCACGGGACAACAGGGAAACTGGGAGGACTGCTGTGCACCAGGGGGAGGACAGGCCTAGGGAACCGACTCTCCAGGAGGCACTTGCAGAGATCCTGGGAGCACATCAACATTCAAGGACACGATGTGCCAGATCCTGGACAATGTGCAGGAGAACAGGTGGCTGCAGGAGGGACAGTACCAGGGGATCAGGGAGGACTTGCAGGCCATCAACAACACCTTGGTCTCCATAGCAGGGGTGCTGGCAGACATGGCCAATATTATGAGGGAGGCAGTCTCACAACAGCGGGCCCCTGAAACTAGCCAGACATCTGAACTGCCTTCCACCTCTGCTGCCGCTAGTGGACAGGAGGCCCCGCCACAGGACCAACAGGCCACCAGCACCCCTCCCCATGCAGAAGGAGAACCACCCCACAAACGTTCCCTGTGATCCAGACTGAAGCCAGAGACTACTGCCAAGACCCCAGCTAGGAAATGAGACTCTCCTGATAGTCACCCTTGTGTCCCACTTGGTCACCCTGTCCACCTTGAACTGCCATTGCCCCCCTTCCTATGTCCACTTGGACAATGCATCTGTTCTACAAATAGACTGGAACAATACCCTTGACTTTCCTCCATTATCACCCCAACCCATTGCACTTGCCCCTCTTTTACTTAGCACTTCAATAAACACCCTTGGAAAAAATAGAGGTATGGAGTATGTCAAAGTTTTCTGATATGTATTCATTTAACCAGGTTCAAACAATGCATTTCAACTATACAGTAAATGAGCATATGTTAATGACCTGTAGCTGGCTGCAGTGTTCAGACCAGGAGCTATTGTGAGGCACCAACATCTGTAAAATGAATTGCCAAAGGGTACAGAAAGTGGGAATAGAGGTGGGAAATAATAGCATGCCAGTGCCACAGATATTAAAAATAATTACAATGAAATGTGAAGTAACACTGTCTTACCTGTGTGTCATTGGAAGTACTGTCTGATGACTGATGTCTCATCCTCATCCTCTGCCTCCTCATCCTCACTGTTCACAGGGTCCACTGCTGCCACACTGGCATCTCCAGCCTCCTCCTCCTGCAGAAAAGGCACATGGCGTCTCCTGTTAGATGGAGGCACCGGAACCTGGCCCTCAGGAGACCAGAGGTACGTTCTATAATCCTTCTGGTTCACCCATGTGCCTCATTGTAACGTTATTTTGCCCTTGTCCTCGCATTCCTCACAGGGGTCAGCAGCCAAGATAGGTTGAGGTAACCAGAGTCACCTGCAAATATTGAGGGACAACATTTAGCCACGCACTATCCCATATGGCCCAAACCATATCCATACCCCAACATATACTGGATCGGGACCTAGGCTCACCTATTAGCCACACCCTGTGCCTCTGTAGTTGGCCCATTACATACATTTGGAATGCGGCTATTCCTCCGGACAAAGGCATCATGCACCGAACCAGGATACTTAGCATTGACGTGGGAGATGTACTGGTCCGCCAAGCACACCATCTGTACATTCATAGAGTGGAAACTCTTATGATTTCTGGACATCTGTTCATTTTAATGGGATGGGGACAAATAAAATGTGTGTACCATCAATCGCCCCTATTATGTTGGGGATATGTCCCATTACATGGAACTCCACCTTCACTGTGGCCAGATCTTCCACCTGGGGAAATACAATGTTGCTGCACATGTGTTTAATCAGGGGAGCCAACACTCTTATCAGCACAATTGAGAACATTGGCTGTGACATTCCAGCTGCCAAGCCCACTGCCACTTGGAAAGAACCGGTTGCCAGGAAATGGAGCACAGATAGAACTTGCACAAGAGGGGGGATCCCAGTGGGGTGACGGATAGCAGATATCAGGTCAGGCTCCAATTGGGCACACAGCTCTGTGATTGTGATTGTGGCCCTGTCCAGTCAATAGGTGAGGATAATGTGCCTGTCCTCCAGTGTTGCCATGTCCACCAGGGGTCTGTACACGGGGGTATGTCTCCGTCTCCTATTCATCCGCAGCAATAGCAATCTATGGGGCAAAAGAGTGAGAAGCCAGTCCCAAACTGAACAATTGGGCTACAACAGAACATTGCATGCTGTTAATTTATAATGAGTCAGTGTGAATTGTCCAGCATGTCCAAATTTAGACAGTGATGCAGCAATTATTCAGGGCTTGCCCCCCCACCCCTGAAATGGTGTCCGCCTGTCCTGTGTGGAGGGACAGGTGGAAGTGAGGTAATTCCACTGACATTGGGCACCATTGTGGGAGGAGGTCGGGAACCACTGTGCAACTCCTCAATGGGTAACATTGGGCCCTACGGGTTACAGTGGCCAATGGTGATCTACGCCGGCGGTGACGGTATGCACTGCCGCGGACACGATTGCCTTTTTCTGTCTGATTCCTCACTTGCTACCTGACCTTCAACAGGGGAGGACCTACACTGCATGTGCTGCTGTGAACTGTGTCTGGAACCTACCATGGCCCGTGTGAATGGGGAAAGGGCCCCTGCCTTTGCTTCGGCGGAGTTGAAGAGACTGGTGGATGGGGTCCTATCCCAGTACGGACTGCTGTATGGGCCTCCAGACCAACAAGTGAGTACACTGTGAGCACAATGCATGTGGCATGAAGCATGGGGTGGTGTGTGAAGGCCTCTTGTAAGGGGGGTTAGTGGATGTCCTCTGGGCAGCATATTGGTTGTGTGCTGGGCCATGTGTGTGCAAATGGTGATGTGAAGGGGTATGGTGGGCCATAAGTGTAACAGGCAGGACTGTCTGACTAATACTATTTTCCTGTCTGTATTGCCTCTGCAGGTCAGCGCCCATCAAAAGAAGGGTATATGGCGTGACATTGACAAGGGGATCTACGGCAGGCGGAGCACCTACTGTCGGAAACAATGGGAGGACCTGAGATGCTGGGCACGGAAGACGGTGGAGGCCCTGCTGGGGATCGCCTCCCAACGAGGAAGGGGTGCCCGTCGAACCCTGACCCCCCCTTGATGGCCCGCATTCTGGCAGTAGCCTATCCTGAGCTGGATGGGCGCTTAAGGGCATCACAGCAGCCACAAGGGTGTGAATACAGTGCCCATCATTACTACTAATGCCTGGTGGGGAGGTATCCGGGTGGTGGATGTGGGTCAGTGGGTGCCCCTAGGCCAGGCCTGACATTGCAGCATAGGTCCCCTGGTGGCTAGAGTATAGAAGGGCAAATTTAGCTACCTAGCTCGTAGGCATCCAGTACTGGTCAGGGCTGCATAGGTCCCAGGTGTGCTGCATTTGGCGGTGTGTGCCCCTCCCCATGGCTTGGCTGCTAACTATTTCTCTTCCAGTGCTATGGCATATTGCGTACGGCTGTTCCCTGTGTGTTTGAGGGTGCTGTGTACGCCAATGGTGGTGTTGGTGCAGCCATTGACCAAGTGTATCCTTTGTTTCTCCCCCCCTTCTCTTTTTGTCACACTGTCCTTATGTGCATTAGCATCATCTGGTGGAGGAGCAGAGGCACCGGCAACGGAGGGAGCTGCATCCCACAGGACCCAGGAGGCAGAGTCCACCGATGCTGAGGGCACCAGTGGGATGGAGGGCGAGGGGAGCACCACGGCGGAGCCTGGAGGGTACAGTTCAGACACAGATACCTCCTCTGATGGAAGCTCCCTGGTGGTGGCGGACACCTCTGTGACCACCCCAGCTACAGGTACAGCTGCCACCCCTGTAGCAGCAGTGTCCTCCCAGCAGCCCCTCATCAAGATGCCCGTGCCCACTCACCCAGGAGGATGGGCATCTCCTTTGCACCAGGCACCTAAGGCCCTGCCCCAGTGACCCTGCTACCCTGAGTGAGGAGGCTATTGACCTCCTGAGATCCACCTCTGTAGGGCAGTCAACCCTTGTGAATGCCTTCCAGGGGCTGGCAGCCCAGATGCAAAAGACTTATGCATTCCTGGAGGGCATTCACACTGGATTGGCGGCCCAACAGAGACCAATCCAGGCCTCCTCTCTGATGGCAGCCATTGTCCCTGTTTCCACCCTCCCCCCTCCAACTTCCTCTTCCCAATCCCATACTCCTCAACCCCAATCTATCCCAAGCACACAGGCAGACGAGCATGCACACAAGACAACACCAAAGAGTGGTTCAGGCAAACACAAGCACCACACTTCATCCCACAGGCACTCATACAAACACCATCCATATGCGGACATACCAACATCCACAATTTCCACTGTGTTCCTCTCCTCCTCCTCTATCTCCCTCCGAGTTCCGTCTACCCTCACACCTGCATGTACTACACCATCATCCACTACCAGCATCACCACCAAACCTAGCAGAACACACACCTCACTTGTAGACACCTCCACAACAGCCATGCACATATCCCCTGTGTCCTCTCCCACTGTGTCTGCCCCCCTTCCTAAGGTACACAAACGCAAGCACTCAGACACCGAACAGCCATCCACCTCACAACAACATACAGGCCATGTACCTGCACCCAAAAGCACCAGACAGACACCTCCAACAACCACTCCCTCGTCCTCTACTCCCATTACTTCTCCCTCTTCCCGCCCCAATGTCCCTAAAAAGCTTTTCCTTGCCCAAAGTGACCTCTTCCCTACCTCTCCCCCCCATCCCGCACGTCTGGCCAGGGTGGCAAAAACCCAGCCACGCAGCCCACGGGCCCAGTCGTCACCATACCCACTTTTGGTGGGAAAGGATCCAGGGCACATGTCTTGAGGGTTAAGGAGCCTACACCAGGCAGCCTCAAGGAAAAAGAGCCTGCCCCAGCTGCTGTCAGGAAGACTAAGGAGCCTGCCCCAGCTGCTGCCAGGAAGACTAAGGAGCCTGCCCCAGATGCTGCCAGGAAGATTAAGGAGCCTGCCACAGCTGCTGCAGGAAGACTAAGGAGCCTGCCCCAGCTGCCATGAAGCGCAAAAAGCCAGCACCATCAGGCAGAAAGGGCAAGGGGCCTGGGGCAGGAACTGTGATGGGCCCCCACCACCAATCATGGTTGTACAGCCATCTGAGGCAGGGGCTGGGCAGAAGCCACCCCCCACCAGCATCACCACCTCCATTGGGCAGCTGTCTGAGGCTTGCATTGGATGGGCAGGAGCCTCCCACCACCAGAAGCACCAGCACTGACACCTCCAGTGAGCAGCCGTCACCACCGGCGGACGGTATGTAATCCTGCCTTCATGGGCTGCTGTGCGGCCTGCTCCTGCAAATCCAGTGGGTATGACATCCACTTGAGAGACTGTGACCTTGCACTCCCCAGGATCAAGAGCATAGGGCACGATGCCCCCTCCAGAACCAGTGGGTAAGACACCACCTACCCCAGCCTCCCCAGGATCAAGAGCATAGGGCACGATGCCCCTTCCAGAATCAGTGGGTAAGACACCCTCCTACCCCAGCCTCCCCAGGATCAAGAGCACAGGGCATGGTGCCCACTCCAGAACCAGTTGGCAAATCACCCATTTGAGAAACTGTAGCCTTGCACTCCCCAGGACCAAGCACAGGCCATGTTGCCCCCTCCAGAGCATATGGGAATATCACCCAATTGAGAGATTGTGGCCTTGCACTCCCCATGACCAAGCACAGGGCATGTTGACCCCTCCAGAGCATGTGGGCAAATCACTCACTTGAGAGACTGTGGCCTTGCACTCCCCAGGACCATGCACAGGGCTTGTTGCCCCCTCCAGAACCAGTGGTCTTGTTTCAACTCCCGGCTGAGGTGCCCCCGTCCCCCTGAGGAGGTTCCTGCCTCTTTGCCAACTGATGCTCCTGCAGTGTTCTCTCCGTGTTGATGCAGGTGACAAGTGGGGCCTTGGACTTTGGCCTGTGGCCATGTGGCCCACGCAAACTGAGGACTGGGCAGTGTCCCTTGAACTGTACATTTGTAAATATCTGTTACATTAGCCAAATCATTATTTATACTGTGTTGCTCTTATTACACTCACTTTAGTAAATTAGTTTTGTCCTTGCATTATTCAGATGATTTAGGGGGAATAACTTGTTTTCTTGTGCGTCAGGTTGTGTAAATGGGGTTTGTATATCGGGTGTGTGTGGTGCATGTGTGTGTCACTGTTGTTTTCCTTCGTCCCTCGCTTGTGTGCTAGGTGGCTGTACTAACCGTCGTCGTCTTCGCCATCATTGGTGTTCGTGGTGGAGCAGCACGTAGAAGAGCATGGGGAAGACATTCAGCTCAGGCTCCATGGCAGAGTGGTTGTTCCCTGTGTCTCCAATGGTGAGTCCTTTCACTTCTGTGCAGTGTTTCCGCCAGGTTTTGTCGTTGGTACTGCCCCGGAAAAGGTGGCTGATTGGCATGGCATAATATGGTGGGCCAAACATTGACTTCTGCCTGGCTGTAGGCGGCTACTGCAGTGGTGCCTGTTGTTTCCGCCCTGGCGGTCTGTGTAGTAAAGTGGCTGTCTTTCGGAGATCTATCCGCCATGGTCATAATTTGGCGGTAATTACCACCAGTCTGGTGGCGGTATTACTGACACTTTTACACCAATTGCCAGGGTTGTAATGAGGGCCATAGTTCACTTTGAGCCTTTCCAAGGCTAGAGTTAGATGCAGTTGCCGGCAAAAGTCGGTTCCTGAATTCACGGAAAACAACACACTCATACGTGGGGACTAGTTCTTAGAATGCCAGCTCTGTTATTAGAAAACCACCTCTTGGTTCTAGAAACGTTAGAGGGAGATTCCAGCCAGACGATCACAACTGTATGCTGATTGCTGCAAGCTTCAGTACAGCTACCTACTTAGACGACCAACCTTGATCCTGATGGTGTCTATATAGACTTCAGGGCTCTTCTCAAGTTATGGGGGCTGATGCACTTCCAGAAGGAAACCCGAAGGGCAGATTAGGATTAACATTCTGTGCTCATACTTAGCGTGGGGTGGGGGTTATAGATCTACTCCCCTGTTTAGACTGTTTTACACTTTTAGTCACGTGCCTGCTCCTATTGTCTTTTATTATCCTTGTTATTGCTATGCACCTGCTTTTATCTAGGATGCAGATATTTTAATAAATATTTATTTAAATATATTCTGCCTCTGTTGTCTTTGCCTGAGTGAGATCGTGGTAACTGAGAGAAAGGTATGTGATCTGATATACCACGATTCCCTGGGGAGTCTATCTTGCCATGAGCCTGGTTGCCACAACCATTACGGACAAAGATGGGTGCTGCCAGTTAGCCGGAAACCCCAGATTAGGCCAATAGGGGTCACCAAGTGTGGATTTGTGCTCAGTGCCCACAACCAAGGTGATCCTACTGCCCAAATCCAGTAGCCTCATTATCCTAATGAGACACTACGCGACAACCCATCAGAGCTAAAGAATTTCCGACCAATCTCTCTGTTACCCTACCTGTTCAAAGTACTGGAAAAGGCCATCAACTCACAGCTGCAGCAATTCATCGAGGACAGCAAGTCACTGAACACCTCCCATTCTGTGTTCCACAGAAGCCACAGCATGGAGACAGCTCTTCTTGCAGCCACCGATGACACTCCTAGACCGCGGCCACAACGCAGCACTCATACTCCTCGACCTCTCAGCAGCCTTCGACACGGTCTCCTACAGCACCTTATACACTAGACTCCACGGCACAGGAATCCACAGAAAAGCCCTACAATGGATCCACTCCTTCATCTCCAGAAGAACACAGAGAGTCAGGCTCCTACTGTACACATCCGAACCTACAGAAGTCAGCTGCAGAGTTCCTCAAGGATCCTACCTGAGCCCAACATTCTTCAACATATAAATGACCCCACTTGCAGCCATTGTCAGAGGCCACGAAATGAACATCGTGCCATATGCAGATGACACACAACTCCTCAAATCCCTCACTGAAAACCCTGACGAGGCCAGGAGGAACTTCCACACAGGAATGGAAGCCGTCGCCGCCTGGATGAGATAGAGCTGCCTCAAGCTCAACTTGGACAAGACCGAGCTCATCATCTTCGGAAACTCCACCTCAGCCTGGAATGACTCCTGGTGGCCCACATCTCTCAGCACCCCGCCTTCTCCGACTGACCTCACCGCAACTTAGGAATCATCCTCGACTCCTCCCTATCAATGACCTGGCAGGTAAACACGGTCACCTCCTCCTGCTAGCACACCCTCCGCCAACTCTGAAATATTTTCAAATGGATCCCAGTAGACTACCACAGAACGATCACCCACGCCTTAGTCACAAGCAAGCTTGACTATGGCAATACACTCTATGCCGGCACAACTACAAAAAACATCAGAAAGCTGAAACTCATCCAAAACGCCACTGACAAACTCGTCCTCAACCTCCCCAACCAGGAACATATCTCCTAGCACCTGAGGACCCTTCACTGGCTCATGGTGGAGAAACGAATCATCTTCAAGCTACTCACCCACACCTACAAAGCCATTCACAACATCTGACCGCCTACCTTAACCATGCATCTCCTTCCACAACCCCGCCAGACAGCTCCACTCTGTCCAGCAAGCACTAGCCACCATCCCACGCATATGGAAAACCAATGCCGGAGGAAGGTCTTTCACGTACCTCGCAGCAAAGAGCTGGAACACCCTACCCCTGCACCTCAGACAAAGACCCTACACCAACTCTGCCGCAGACCTGTCAGCGCCATATTCAGCTCCTCCTCTCGTAGTGGTGCAATCAACAGAAGCACAGTGGTGATGAAGTCTGAGAAACAGAAAAGGACTGAGATCAAGAATAGCAGAGCTTTGTTGCCAAGCCGTGAATGCATGCACATCTGGACTCAGATACATACATATTGGGGTCAGGCAGTGTGTCATATGTTGTAAAACATGCGCCTTAGGTCAGTACGAGGACGCTGCGTAGTTGGCTTTACGTTGCGCCCCATAGTGTTTAGTGTATAAGAATGGATTGGTAGTATTTATGCCCCTTTAGTCAGTTGGAAGGTCATGCACACTGTAAAAAATAAAGGACGTTTTATAAAACTTAGGCATTTTGTTGGAGAGTTTTATATATTTTAGTAGACAACATAATTAATTGTAAATAACTAATGGGCCCTCCTCACTTGTGATACAGACACCTGGACCTTTTAGACCACAGCACATTTAGTTTCTACTAAGGTGATTCACACCTCAAGACAGGGAAAACAATGGAGGTGGGCAAGCTTAGAAAATAACAGAGAGCCGAGCCAAGAGTCTAGCATTCATGAGCTGAGCATTGGAAGTGTTTGCTATATAAATCATATAACAAACATAACATAAACTATGACGACTCCCCTTGAACATTCCAAAAAGTGCTTTGGCATGTGGAAACTTTGACATTAATACTCGGGTTATAGCACTGCACATAGAAATACGTAATAGGTTTTGGATAACTGGTATTCAGAACTCACATATTTGAAAGTGCTTTATTAAGCGATGATGATGCTGAAAAATACGTTTTTGATGAAATAAAATATTTGCCTTTAAGCAATTTAAAAAGTAAGCATGGACGTATCCAGGTTTTCTGCTTTCACTATGAACCAAGCAGCCACTTAATCACTTAACTTGTCCTCTTTTTTTGAGATGTCCCTATGAGACCTAGAGGGTCTTTCTGACCTGTTTCAGAAGACTCTTGATCGAACTTCTGACCTGCTGATGCTTTCCCTTTGTACCTATCTTTGCCCACCTTAGCTAGTAGCTTGCAATCCGAGATTATTGTACTTTTTGTCTTTTGCCTGCATGTATTCAGCCCCACACATGTATTTCCCTGATGTGGATATTTGTAGGAATTTCCGTGCCCAGCTAAAATTATGACTGTTGAATCTGAATTGACTGATGATTGCAAATCCTGAGCAACTCTTAATTCCTGGATCTCAGATATTTCTTTTAATGATATGTATGGTTCTTCTTGAATGATTAGTTTTGTTAATGTTTGTTCACTTGAACACATTTTGTTGCCTCGGACAACCCTTAGTGATTAAGGGGGTAATTACAACCCCAGCAGTCGGTGCAATAGTGGAGGTATTACTGCCAACAGGCTGGCGGGACATACCTCTACTATTATGACATTGGTGGTTTGGCCAAAGCCAAACCGCCAAGTTAACACACCGACTGCCATTGGGGTAACGACCCATGGGCTGGAGACTACGGTCTCCAGCCCGGCGGCCGGCACTAGGCCGCCCATGGCATTTTGACCCTGCCCACCGCCATGGTTTCCGTGGTTTCTGTACCGCCATGGAAACCATGGCGGTAGCCACTATCCCTTCCCTAGCACTGATAGTGGACTCCCATACCCCTTTCCCCTCCCCAGAGTCCTCCCCCACCCTCCCGCGCCCCCACATATACACACATACATACAAACCCATACACACACACATACACACATTCACCCACACATGCATACATTCATACACACTCACAGCAACACTCACGAACATACATCCAGGCACACACGCAATCACATGACACAACATGCACGAACACACACACCAACTCATGCACACATGCATTACACACGCATGCACGCATTCAAACACAGTCATAAACACCCCCCACCCCCTCTCCTGTCGGAGAAGCCAACTTATCTGCTTGCAGGGGGTCCTCCTGCAGGAGACAGGACCTCACTCCTGCAACAACACGGAGAGAACACTGCAGGTTGAAAATACACAGGCACCTCAGGGGGACGGGGTATGGGAGGGCACCTCAGCCGGAAGATGGAACACCACTGGTCCTGGAGGGGGCAACATGCACATCACTTTGTCCTGGGGAGTGCAAGGCCACAGTCTCTCAAGTGGGTGATTTGCCCACATGCTCTGGAGGGGACAACGTGCCCTCTGCTTGGTCCTGGGGAGTGCAAGGCCACAGTCTCTCAACTGGGTGATTTGCCCACATGCTCTGGAGGGGGCAACATGCCCTGTGCTTGGTCCTGGGGAGTGCAAGGCTACAGTCTCTCAAGTGGGTGATTTGGCCACTGACTTGTCCTGGGGAGTGCAAGGCCACAGTCTGTCTACTTCCACAGGTTCTGGAGGGGGCATTGTGCCCAGTTAGCTTCATCCTGTGGAGGATGGGGTGAGTGGATGGCTTCTTCCACTGGTTCTGGAGGGGGCACTACTCCCAGTGAGCTTCATCCTGTGGAGGATGGGGTGAGTGGATGGCTTCTTCTGGAGCGGGAATTGTGCCCAGTGAGCTTCATCCTGGGAAGGATGGGGTGAGTGGATGGCTTCTTCCACTGGTTCTGGAGGGGGCATTGTACCCAGTGAGCGTCATCCTGGGAAGGATGGGGTGAGTGGATGGTTTCTCCACTGGTTCTGGAGGGGGCATTGTGCCCTGTGATGCAGATCTTGGGGAGTGCAAGGTCACTGACTCTCACCTGGGTGTCAGACCCACAGATTTTGCATGGCCCAGGCTGCACAACAGCCCATGGACGCAGGACTACACACTGTCTGCTGATGGTGATGGCTGTTCAGTTGTGGCAGTGGCGGAGCTGGTGTTGGTGCTGGCAGTGATAGGGGGGGGTCCAGCCATTCCCCTGCAGCCTCGGACGGCTGCCCACTGGGGCTGCTGCTGGCAGTGGTGCTGGCTGTGGTGCTGGTGGCAGTGCTGGCAGTGGTGGGGGGAGGCTCCAGCCCTTCCCCTGCAGCCTCGGACGGCTGCCACTGGGGCTGCTGCTGCTGGCAATGGTGCTGGTGGTGGTGCTGGCAGTAGTGGGGGGAGACTCCAGCCCATCCCCTGCAGCCTTCACTGGGGCTAATGCTGCTCGCAGTAGTGCTGGTGGCGGTGCTGGTTGCAGTGCTAGCAGTGGTGGGGGGAGGCTCCAGCCCTTCCCCTGCAGCCTCGGACGGCTGCCCACTGGGGCTGCTGCTGCTGGCAGTGGTGCTGGTGGCAGTGCTGGCAGTGGTGGGAGGAGGCTCCAGCCCATCCCCTGGAGCCTCGGACGACTGCCCTCTGGGGCTGCTGGCAGTGGTGCTGGTGGCGGTGCTGGCAGTGGTGGGGGGAGGCTCCAGCCCATCCCCTTCAGCCTTGGACGGCTGCCCACTGGGGCTGTTGCTGCTGGCAGTGGTGTTGGTGGTGGTGCTGGTGGTGGTGCTGGTGGCGGTGCCAGCAGTGGTGGGAGGAGGCTCCAGCCCATCCCCTGCAGCCTCGGACGGCTGCCCACTGGGGCTGCTGCTGCTGGCAGTGGTGCTGGTGGCGGTGCTGGCAGTGGTGGGGGGAGGCTCCAGCCCATCCCCTGCAGCCTCGGACGGCTGCCCACTGGGGCTACTGCTGCTGGCAGTGGTGCTGGTGTCGGTGCTGGCAGTGGTAGGGAGAGGCTCCAGTCCTTCCCCTGCAGCCTCGAATGGCTGCCCACTGGGGCTGCTGCTGCTGGCAGTGGTGCTGGCAGTGGTGCTGGTGGTGATGCTGGCAGTGGTAGGGGGAGGCTCCAGCCCTTCCTCTGCAGCCTCATACGGCTGCCCACTGGGGCTGCTGCTGCTGCCAGTGGTGCTGGCAGTGGTACTGGTGGTGATGCTGGCAGTGGTAGGGGGAGGCTCCAGCCCTTCCCCTGCACCACCCACTTGAGAGACTTGAGAGACTGTGGCTTTGCACTCCTCAGGACATCACTGTGGGCATAGAGCCCCCTCCAGGAGTAGTGGCGTTGTCCCATCTTCCGGCTGAGATGCCCCCCCCTTCCACCTCCCCCTGAGGTGCCTGTGTGTTTTCGACCTGATGCCTCTGCAGTGTTCACTCCGTATTGAGGCAGGAGTCAAGTGTGGGCTTGGCCTATGAGTTTTGGCCCTGTGGGCCACGGACATTTTGAATGGACAATGTACCACCATATGTATATATTGTATATTTTGTAAATACAGTTTTTGAATTTATAACATATATCTGACTATTTCTAATATGACACTCATTTGACTCAATTCCTTTTGTCCTTGCGTTCTTCCAGAAGGTTAAGGGGTGTATATGTAATGTTGATGCATGTATTTGTGTGTTTGGTGTTAGGGGTAAGGGTGGGGGTTGGGTTTTGCGTGTTGCGTGTGTGTGTCACTCTCTTTTTCCTCCCCCTCCCCTGCATGCTAGGTGCAGTACTCACCATGGTCGTCGCCGCCGCAGTTCGTACTCCTGGTAGATGAGAAGATACACCAACATGGGTAACACCTGTAGCTTGGGCTCCATGGCTTCCTGGTTCTTCGTTGAATGTCGGAAGGTGAGTGGTTTTCCTTCTGTGTACTGTTTCCGCCGTGCTTTTGATGGCGTTGGTACCGCCCTGGAAAAGCTGGCGGATGGGCGGGTTGTAATGGGGTGGGCAGTACATTGTCTTCCGCCTGTCTGTTGGCGGTTACCGCCACGGTGTTTGTTGCTACCGCCGTGGCGGTCAGAGTGTTAAAGTGGCTGTATGTGTTGGCGGTTTCTGCCGTGGCCGTGATTCCATTTTTCTACCGCCGGCCTGTTGGCGGTATTACCGCCGCTTTAACACCGACCGCCAGGATTGTAATGAGGTCCTATGACCTTTAATGATGGAACATAAGTGTTTCCGTGTCCAAGTATCACCGTGCCTTGCTCGTCACACCAGATATTTTATTTTCATTTGAAACTTGTGATGTAATGTTGTGTATTGCATTGAGTTTGATTTTAAACTTTATGATATCAGTGCTGAGATCACACCCTAAAGACAGCCCTGTGATTAGCAAAACTGCCGCAAATCAAAGATATTGGGTACATACGAGGAGCAGTGCCATGCTGATGGCTTATGTGAGCTGTTTCTTTTATAAGATGCACGTCGAAGTGGTTTTCATCTTCTGACTCCGCCTCACAAATCAGAGGACCTGACACTGGCTCAACAATCACGGGAAGGGACATTACATGAGCTTTGACATACATGGCACACGCAATGATGACCACTGCATGACCCTTGAGCACTACGACATCACACAGTGTAGCTTAATGTTATTTTTATTTTCGAAAGCAAACAATGCCGTTCTAGCTTTCCTTTCTCTGGTTTTTGGGTGGGCTTTTGTGTCAGAAAGCTATTTGCCAAAAGAGCATGTTGAAAAATACAATTTTGCCCAAATTAAATGTATATGTATGTATATGTATAGGTATTTCTAAAGCGCATTCCGGCCTTAGCATTGAAGCGCTGGAGGAAGTACAGTGAGAGCCCAACGAGAGAGTCAGAAGCAAAGCCAGACCGGTTAACGAGGAAATAACCAAGTTTTCACCAGTCTCCTAAAAGTAAGGAAGTTCTCCTCCTTCCTAATATCCCAGGGAAGCGAGTTGCAGTACTTAGCCGCCACAGTGAAAGCTTTGTCTCCCCATCTTGCTCTGCGAGTGCGACATACATGAAGCAGATAAGCATTTTTAGATCTGAGTTCACGACCAGAGCAGTACCATCGTAGTCGAGCAGCTAGGTATTCTGCTCCACCTCCATGTGCGACCTTGAACGTTAAGAACAGGGTTTTAAAAATAATCCGCTTCGCGACCGGAAGCCAATGAAGGCGTTTAAGACTATTGCTGGCCGAAGCTGAGCGAGGGAGATCTAAAATCAGTCGGGCCGCATTGTTTTGAATCAACTGTAGTTTACTCAGTGACAATTTATCCAGGTCCAACAGCAAAGAATTGCAGTAATCCAATCTGGACATGACCAAAGCCAGAATGACCGTTACTCTCTTCTGCTGCAAGAATGGCAGGATTTTCCTCAATGTTTTTTAAAATCCAATAGCTGGATTTAACCATGGCATTAACTTGAGGCCTAAAACATAAACAATTATCGAAAATAACTCCCAAGTTTCTGGTAGCAGCAATAGGGGAGGGAAGCTTCCCACACTCTGAAGGCCACCAGCGGGAGTTCCACACCTCATTGCTGAAGCCAAACAGCACAATTTCTGTTTTGTTATTGTTAAGCTTTAGCCAATTCTGGCCCATCCAGCAATTGATCTCAGGCATACAGTTACAAAACTGATCAGCCACTTCCTCCCAGTTGTTCCTGGACACTGGAATAATCAGTTAAGTGTCATCCGCATAGGAGGTGGACATAAAACTATATGAACGGATCAGTTTGGCCAAAGGAGCAACATAAACATTAAACAGAGTAGGACTGAGAGCCGAGCCCTGCGGGACCCCACATGGCAGACAAAAGGCAGGTGTCTTAAAGTCGGCCCAACTCACTGTAACCGGTCGTCACCTAGAAATGGGTGCCCATATTGACCAGAAGGTGAGCCATTAACAGACAGAAAGATGGAATGTGTGATACAATAAGAAAGTAACTTCACAGCATATGTCTATGCAATTCTTCTGTTTCATGCTTCCTGAAGGTGGGTGGACGTGTGAGAAAAAAGTATCTCTGAAAAGGCAATCTAAATATTTTGTTTAATTCTGGCTAACCTTCAGAAACTGTTAAGAGTTACAAGCATGAAATGGTCCATTATAACTCACGAGTTTCTTGTTTCATCATGTTGAATACTTGCATTTACAGAACAGAGGCCTGAGCTTGCTTCCCAGTTTTTGGTTCATGTAGGATAACTTTCACAAGCTGGATAACGATAATGACTGAGGGCAGCAAATTAGAGGTCAGAAGAAGGAGGCTGGAATTGCTGTCAGAAACACGGGTGTAGCTATCGCTGCCGCTGGTCACGCCTAATATACACGGATGATGAATACCTGTTTTAGTCTAGTGCTTCTACAATGTCAGCATAACCAGCTGCCTGGTGACAAGTAAGCTAATTTGAAAAGCAGGTAAAAGTCAATGTGACATGACATGTACCATTTATGTCATAATATAATTAGATATTCTAAAAGATATGCCTTAGGTTTAGAGCTTTTTAACTGTTCTAGATGATTAAAATCCATCGTAACTACTGTTAATTGTAGCAAAATAATTTGTCTAATTCAAATTCAAATTTACATTGGAATCAATTTGTCACAGGCTTCATGGTGATGTGTTCTGCAAAGAACAAATGTTGTTATGTGACTAGGAACGTTTTGGGGACCCTGATCTAGTGAGTGAATTGCCAGATATTTAGCTTTTATGAAACAGCAGAAGTAGCAGAGAACTAGTAACAAGGAGATTTAAAAGTGAGAGGCCAGAACCGTGGTGTAACAGTTTGCAATGCAACCTGGATAATAAAATTATCTATCTCTGCCATTAGCGCTCCCTGCTCACCCCTCCCAATCCCCCTGAAGAGAAGCTGACCGTGACTAGCAAGTAGGTTCTAAGGCTATACATTTTAGGTAGAAATAAGGCTGATCAATCTCATGAAAGGTGCAGTCAACCACGTAGAGCACTTTTAATTCCATAAGCTTGTCAATGGGAAGCCAATGACGTTTTACTGAAGCTGACTAGTGTAGTGTCATGAACGTCCAGCCATTATTCTGGCTAATGCGCTTTCTAAATGCAAACGCCTCATAAATATGCAAGCGTAGAATCAAAGATAGAGTAAATTATTTATACATGTATCTGTTGGTATCTCAGAAATTAATTTTGGTATAAACTCAGAAATGTATTGTTTTAAATACATTGAATTTATATTGCTTAAAGTCAGTTTGGAGAGAACCGGACCATGCATAATGCTTTAGGTTTGTCTATTTGAAGTGTTGAAAATTTAGAAATAGAAAATGTTCTAACTCCATTCACTTTTCTGATGATTTTGTCCAAGACAAAGACCGACCCTGTTCGATGGATACACATTTTTAGATCTGGGTTGTGATAGTGCAGAGGTCAAACAGACATCGAGAGGGCTTTGGGTCCACTCCTTTCAGTCGTTGGCTTTCTTTGCCCAGCCTCGCTCAAACATTAGGTTGAGAATTTGACATTCAGGCCTTTTTTCAGACTAGTGGAGTATTCATCTCTCACCTATTTCTATTGGCTATTTGGCTGTATCCTCCAGTATTCCACTACCCACACAACCATGGTCCCAAACCACCTGTCTCCTCACGGAGAGTTTAGGCAATTTTCATGCACAACTAAAAACACAGAAAGTAAGCACACACCAGTTATGGCTCACAGTGCTGGAGTGACATGATTTGGCACGTAAAAAGTTTGTTGAGTAGGCGGACCACTGACAACTCTTAAACAAACAAATAAAAGTAAACTTTTCTTGTTAAATTCAGTTCCGTATTAAAAAATAGTTTACCTTCTTGCAAGTCAAAAAAGGTTTACTGTATGTACAAGGCATTACCTCCCGTCCCTCCCTCGCCTTCCTTTTAACCAATGAGGCCTCCTGCCTCCCCCCTAGACCCTCCCTTCCCCTTTCAAAACCCCCCCCCCCACCCTTATCCCCTCCTGTTCTTTTGTCTAGCCCACGCTAGATGGTTTTCTTTCCCTTTCTCACCTGCACGGCGGGGCCTGGAGGTCATCGGTGGAGGCACTCCTCGGGACGTGGAGCTCTGCGAGGAGTGCGCCGGCTGGGTCGCGTCTTTGACGAGCAGCAGGGCTGCTCGGGAGGCGTGTACTGGGGGCCGGCTGACGGAGTCTGCCGGCCCTCTGTGGCTGGGGCGTCGGTTTCCGGGTTTCCGCGCCGCGGAGCCGCGGGGAACTGAGGGACTTCGCTTTTGAGCTGCTCGTCAGGTAGGACGGGCGTTCTGCCCGTGTTTTTTTATGATTTTGGCCGAGGTAGTTGCCCTGAGACCTCACTGTTGCCAGGCAGGGGTACTCCCCTCATGTCCGGAGAGGTGGTGCAGGATTTGGTTGAGGTGGCTGTTACCAGGGCACTGCAGGCAGGCGTGGCCAGGTCTGGTCAGCCTAAGCTTGCGCACTCATCGATAGCGGCAAGGAAGTCCTCGTCGGAGAGTGAGGATGAGGCCCTATCGACGTCATCTGGGGGGAAATATGTTTCCAGAGACGAAATGTGGGAAGTGATGGCACATGTTCGGGACAATTTGGGTTTCCCAGTGTTTCAACCTACAAACTCGGATTCTCTTTTATTTCCTCAATATCAGACACCTTCGAAGTTTGCCATGCCTTTTTCAGGGACCTGTGAAGGATATGGTGTTTCGTGTGTGGAAGGATGTGGATAAGGCTCAGGTTCCACGTTTCCTTCAGAAACTTTACTTGCTTGAGGGTGAGGAGGTTTTACCTCCTTCAGTACACCTGGATTCTATTTTGGCTACTCTGTTTGGCAAAATGGCAGTCAATCCGGAGGATTGTGTGCCTACGGATGCCACAGACCGTAAAGTGGATTCGGGTCTTAAGAGGGCTTTTGCGGCAGAGAATCTGGCGCTGAGGGCAGGTCTTTATTCTGCTTATGCGTCCCAGTCATTGGTACAAGACTTTGATAAACTGGCGGTGGCTGTACAGGAAGGGGCGGAATGTTCGGAGCTCCTGGCTGGTATGGAGCAGCAGGCCCGATAGTTGGCTGATGTGTCTTCTGATGTGGTCCGTACTTCGGCTCTGGCGTCTGGGTCTTTGTTTGGGGCTCGTAGGTCCCTCTGGTTGCGTTCCTGGAAGGCGGATCCAGGGAAAAAGGCAGCCTTGTTGAGCCTGCTGTTTGTAGGTCGTAGCTTGTTTGGTGAACAATTGCCATCCATGCTTTCCAAGGCATTTAAGGAGCGGAAGCATGCCTTACCGTATGAAGGGGTTCTTCTTCGGGTAAAGGGTGGAAGAAGCATTCCAGATCTTCTCCTACTAGGGATGCTAAATCCTTTTCATTTAGGAAACGGCGTTTCCAGACGCGTTTTTCGCCTATGAAGTCGGCTCCTGCGACCCGGGGTGGTTTCAAGAGGGGGTCCTGACAATCTCTGTGGGCCTGGCAGAGGGCCGGTTGGGGGAAGACAGAGTCACTTTCTTTCAGTTTGGGAGGACACTGTAAACAATCATTGGGTTCTAGACATTGTGAACAATGGTTATGTCATAGATTTTGTGAGGGTTCCTCCAGATTCAGGGGTACGTCCCACTCCTCTGCCTTCAGAGGGGTCACGGAGAAGAGCTTTTTTGGACGGAGTGCGGGACTTACTGGTCAAGTGTGCCATTTCCCACGTTCCGCTAGACGAAAGGGGCCAGGGCACTTTTTCGGTCTTGTTTCTTGTGCAGAAAGTTTCGGGGGATTTCGACCGGTGCTCAATCTATAGGAGGTGAATACCTGGATCAGGACAGTGCATTTCCGCATGCTGTCCGTTCAGACTATTTTTCCATTGGTCAGGCAAGGGGACTTTCTGGTGTCACTGGATCTACAGGATGCTTACCTACACGTACCTGTGGCAAGATCCTCTTAAAAGTTCCTGTGGTTTGCTGTGGGTCGTGACCACTATCAGTTTTGCGTTCTACCTTTCGGTCTAAAATCTTCTCCTCGAATTTTCACAAAGGTGCTGGCTCCTCTGGTGGCTTTGCTTCATTCAGAAGGGGTGTTTCTGCATCCTTATCTGGCCGACAATTTTGATTCATGCTCAATCACGAGACCTGTTGCTGTGGCAGGTGGACCAAGTTCGGGGGGTCCTGCAAAACCACGGGTTTTTAATCAATTGGGAGAAGTCAGACTTAGTGCCGTCCCAGGATCTAGTTTTTCTGGGGGCTCGGTTTCAGAAACTTCCAGGGTTGGTGACTGTGTCAGAAACAAGGTTGGGTGTACTCCAGGCTTTGGTAGCATAGGTATTGTTGCTGTCTGCTCCCCGAGCTCTTCTATGGTTGCGGCTGCAGGGTCGTTTGGCATCGGTGATGTTTCTGGTTCCTTAGGCACGTTTCCATCTCCTGTGCTTGAGGACATGGTTCTTGAGAAGGTGGAGGACTGGGTTCCAGGGTCCGGATTGATTCACAGAGAGTTGCAATGGTGGTTGGATGCAGTCCACCTGAGGGTAGGGGTGTCTTTATCACCTCTGAGACCCGTGGTGGTGACGACGGATGCCAGCCTCTCCGGTTGGGGGGCATGGATGGGGTCGGCTCAGGTTCAGGGGTTTTGGTCCCCTCGGGAGGCGAGTCGGTCGTCGAATTGGCGCGGATTGAGGGCGGTATTCCTGGCTCTGGTCCATTTCCAGGATTCCCTGAGGAGATCAGCGTTTCTGGTTCGCACAGACAACTTAGTGGCCACGGCTTATGTCAATCGGCGAGGGGAGACCAGGTCAAGGGCTCTGTTCATTTTAGTCAGAGAGATTTTTGTGTGGGCTCAGGAGTGGGTTCCTTCTCTCAGGGCTACGTACATTTGGGGGGTGGTGAATGTTCGGGCGGATCTGCTGAGCAGAGTGATTCCTTCCTCTCAACTTTTCTCTCTCGCGAAGTCTGTTTCGGCATCTGGTTCGGCTTTGGGGTCTTCCAGTGCTGGATGTGTTTGCGTCCGCCGGGAATGCGTAAGTGGATCGCTTCTGCTCCCGGTTTCGGTGTCCCCAGGCATGGGAAGTGGACGGGATGTCGTGTCCTTGGCCACAGGGCTTTTTGTATGCGTTCCCTCCTTTTCAACTGCTCAGGGCGTTTCTGTTACGAGTGAGGGATCTGGGGTCCAGGGTTATCCTCATTGCGCCTCTTTGGCCGAGGGCGAATTGGTTCCCGTTGTTGTGGCTGATGGCGGCCGGGAGGATGTGGCCTCTGCCCCTTTGTCCGTCTCCCCTGGAATTTCCCTTCCTCCCATTGGGGTCATTGAGGAGGTTGCACTTGACGGCCTGGAAGTTGAACGACGGGGATTGACAGGTCTGGGGGTGCCTGTGGCTTTGGGTTCTACCTTACTGGCTTCAAGGAGCCGTTCCACTTTGCTTTCTTATGGTCGACAGTGGTGGGTGTTTTCGTCATGGTGCTTTAGTCGTGAGTTGGATCCTACCTGCGCTTCTATCTGTGATGTGATGCAGTTCTTGCAGGACGGTGCTCATTTAGGGTTGTCAGTGGCTTCTCTTCGGGTACAGTGGGCGGCTATTCAGGCTTTCAGAGGTCCATGGCGTAATCTTCGGGATGAAGGGCGCTTGATGCCTAGATTTTTTCAAGTGCTTATTGATTTATTTCCTCGCCCGGTACGTTCTTTTCCTTCATGGGATCTGTCCTTGGTTTTGGATGTGTTGACGGAGGCCCCTTTTGAACCATTGGGGATCTGTGATTTGCGCCATCTATCTTTGAAGACGTTCTTTTTGGTTGCCATTACTTCGGCTCGTCGGTTGGGGGAATTGGGGGCATGGGCTTGTTCCTTTCCTTTTTGTAAGATTTTTCACGAGCCGTTTGCGTTCGTTGGATGTACGCAGGGTTTTGTTGGAGTATCTGTGGGTGGTGGCTCCTTTTCGTAAAGGGGATTCACTGTTTGTTTCTTTTGGTCCGGATCGCAGAGGTGAATAACCTTCCACGGCTTCCTTGAGTCGGTGGGTGAGCTCTTTAATTCTATTGGCCTATTCCTTGAAAGAGGTGGTTCCTCCTCAAGGGATTCAGGGGAGATCTACCAGAGGCATGGCGGCTACGGTGGTGGAGCTTCAGGGGACGTCTGTGGTGGAAATTTGCAGGTCCGCCTCTTGGGCTTCTCCTTCGACGTTTGTGCGTAATTACAGGCTGTCGGACTTGGGCAGTTTGGAGTCGGTGTTAGGTCACCGGGTCTTGTCCTCTAGGAGGTAGTTTTTGGGATGATCTTGGTGCAGGATGTTACGTAGAGGTCTTGCAACTCGATGTCCGTCTCCTGTGTGTTTTCTTGCTATGTCTCATTGGTTAAAAGGAAGGCGAGGGAGGGACGGGAGGTAATGCTTCCATTTTCTTACGATAATGGCATTACTCCTAGTCCTACTCCCTCGCCTTCCTTTTCCGTTCCCTCCCACCCTCCCGGTACGGACTGTCCGAGTTGCAGCTTGGGCTTGGTTTTTGTACAGGAGGGGATAAGGGTGGGGGGGGGGGTTTGAAAGGGGAAGGGAGGGTCTAGGGGGGAGGCGGGAGGCCTCATTGGTTAAAAGGAAGGCGAGGGAGTAGGACTAGGAGTAATGCCATTATCGTAAGAAAATGGAAGCATTACAAAGATGGTGCTCAACTGGCCCAGCAGGCTACCATCATTGTGATGTCCTCCAATCGTAGTGAGTCATAGTTTGCGACCTATCTCTAACCCTTCCAAGTTCCCCAGGTCTATGCGTAATGTGCTGCCCCAGTCCAGGATTTTTCTTTGAATTTGGGGAATTATAGGCTTGTTTATTTCTTTATAAAGCAAGACTGTAAGTTCCAGAATTCAAAGAAAAATACTGGTCTGGAGCAGCACATCACGCCTGGACCTGGGAAACGTGGCAGCTACCTACCTCATAAACATGCATTAGGTAGGTCGTATTGCGACCCACTACGGTTCGGAGTTTTAAGAACCGACCTATCAGTACACAGGTCGATTCTTAAAAATCTTTACTAGTCACAAAAATACTGGTCGCATTATGCAGCAGATATTCGTACATCTGGTCCTTGGTATCTGCATCCCACTAGACAAGAAACAATTTTTGCCTAGAGGGTGCCTTATATTTCTTGTTTTAACAAGTAAGCTTTGTGTACCCAGCGCTGTGCTCTCGATTCAGTTAAAAAAGATGTATGTGTCCATGCATGTGATGTTTATTTATAGTACGATCACCTCAGAAAGACTTTAGTGCTTTTGTGAAAATGATACTGGTATATTGTAACAGCAACAGTGTGTTGTGTAGCCCTGCAAAATGGGGTAGAGTAAGAGAGGATACTGGAGTTTTTTTTTTACTATGCATGTGTTTCCCTCTGATGGTTATTTCCTGAACTTCGTTTGAATTACGATAGTAGATTTAGGCAAATTTCATGGCTTGATGAAAGCGATTCTAGTCCTGAAAAACAAGCGTTGCAACTTCAACTTTTAGTGTCTCTGTGGCAGAAGTAGTAGCCTACATATCTTCCTTTTTAAAGTCTGTAAGTTCACAGTGTACGCGGTTTCCCTATATACAGGGCCTTAAATAGGAGAAAAAAAACGTGCAGTTCACTCATCGTATTGAACTGGGCTTGATTGCCAGCATCCAGTGAGATCTTGATTTATATCACTACATGACGATATAGACAGATAAATTGTGTGTGTACTACTGCTTCACCCCACAAGGGCGCCGAAATACCATACCGAGAGATTGCAGACCGTGGAAGCAGAATTGTTGATAGGTTCACATCACAGCTATTCCAAAGAGACAGTCCACAATATTTACTATATACAGTATGTGGGAGCTCGCGCTCTCACTATAGTGTTTTGCATTTTATATTGTTATGATGGGCGAGGTTCTGACCTCAGTACGCTAACGCAACTATAAGAAGAAAATGCACACCCATTCGCTTGTAATAAACTGTTACATATGACTCTTAGCATCCCAGTACTCTATGGGCACAGCGGTCTTCACTCGGCAGGAAATAAATTGGTACTTGTGAGCCCAAGCACTGTGTGTGTGTAGCAGTGCATAAACTGAGCTGGTGGTTGCTGATGAGGGGCGCCAGTAATTATTTTTGGGGACCGGCACTTACTTCTCCACATCAGACATTCCCGGGGACAACCGGGGGAAAACAAACAAAAACAAAAAGAGGAGAGGAAAAGAAAAGAAAAGAAATACAAAAAAAACCAAAATCTGTCACCAAGAGAGAAAACAGATACCTGTAAGAGTGATATAATTGGGCAGGGAGTGCCTGGCAGTGAATTAAAGAGGCCCGAGGTGGATTCGGGATGGCACACACTTGCTATGTGTGCTCTGACCTTTTATAGCGCCAGCCCAGGGTGTCTGAGCAGCGCTATGGGAACCGACACTTCTTATTTTACAAATAAAGCACTGGTGTGTAGTAGTATTTTTTTTTAAAAAGAAACCGTCCCTTCACAGAGACAGCTTTGCAACTTCCCTCATTGTCTCCGGGAACGAACGCAGGCTGTCTAAGGCAGCCTGCGGAAGATGCGGAGATGGTGCTGCTAAGAAAGAAAATTAATGTATTTCAAGGCTAAATGAACTTGTTTTGGTTTTCCCCTGTACGTTTCACCTGTTTAAGTAAAGCATTTTTTATGGATAGACCAGTGCTGCTAATGCCTAATAATAGCTGCTGAGGGGATCCTTAGCATGTGCCGCACCATCAGCAATTCCTGTCTTTGTATCCAAAAGCGGACTGCATTCTGGAACATGTAGTTTTGTTTCAAAATTGAAAATCCAGCATGCAAAGTGCTGTAAGATAAAAAGGCAGGGCCAGAAGAAGGTGTCACACAGAGCACATGCCCACTTATTGGTCATTCAATGTGTTTTCAGAAGGAGCGAGCAAAGCCAACATATATGAAATAAAATATCCCCATACTGTACATTAAAAGGATATTGCAAGTCACTTTAAAGGTCTATGACCAATAAAGGCATTCGGCCTGTGGCTCTTTGTTGTCATTGAAGTCCTTGGTGACTTGCACTTTCTTAGAACGTATAGAAGGGGGTATTTTATCCCACATGTACTAGTCCAAAGTACCTTTCATGGACAATCCATCTGTGTCAGCGGTTTGTTTTTTGACAGATAGTATGTTTTTTGAACCATGGACACTGTGCTGACCCCTTGAATTAAGGTGCTCTTGCATACAGACTCCCCTCGGACAATGAACATTCTCTGACTTGAAATACATTTATTCCAGCACGGCAGGCAGCACACTCAAAGAAATCCATCTACGTACACACATTAAACAAATATTCAGACACTCACAGGATGTAATCGAAAAACATCACACTTATAAAGGTACATTTACGTCAGGTGATATAGATTTTGGAAACTAGTTTTGGTGCTAGTGGAGCAAAGCACCACAATAGCGTCAAAAACTTTGACGCTATTGTTACTAATACCGCCATGGTGCGCCCTAGTTTAAATACGGCACACACATGATGGCTTTAGGAGGTACAGGGGGTTGCAAGAAATGTGGTGCTTCACAGTGTGAAGCGCCACTTTTCATAAATCTGGGCCATAGTCTTTCTCTAATCAAAGCTTCTGCAGCTCCTCCTGACTAGTATTTGATGTGCTTAGCCATAAGGTACAACTGCTGGACAGTATCTGGCCTTTCGTTCATGGTAGTGCTGAACATTTCACCTCCAGCTTCCGTGCTGTGATAATCACTTTGCTTCAGTGAAGGGTGCAACGAAGAGTGACAGAAGCTAGGTACACAGAAAATCCTAAATTAAATAACTAAATAATATTTCATACCAACAGAACTTTTAATTGCATTTAGCCAAATATTTAAGACTAAATATCTGCCAGAAAATCCCAGTAACAAGAAATGCATCAGACGGTTATACCACATATAATGGAAAAAACGTAATTTTACTATTGTTCAATACGTATCTTGACAGTGATACATTACTGCTAATAATATTTGCTATAACTGCAATAGTGTGAAATGCTTATTTAATATACAATAAAATATTGTCTAAATATGCTGATGCTTTTAGAATTGTCTCAGTTATAGTGATACCGTCATCGTCTTTAGGATTACAAATGAGGAATTGAGATGGTTCAGTGAGTAATAAAAATAATAGAGGAGATAACGAGCATCCCTGCATAGTTTCTCTAAATAATTTAAAAGAGAAAGAATTATCACAATTAACATATATTGTTGGAGAACGAGATGAGTATAATACCTTAACCATCAACATAAAGTTAAAACCAAAATTAAATGCTTGGATAGTTTTCAAAACAAAATTCCATTTAAATTCATAAAATTATTTTTAGCATCCAAAGCTAACACCCCCATAGGATATTTAAGTCTACTTATACAGGCTAAAGTATGGGGGGTGTTGCCAAACATAATGGCCGGGTGGGTGCCTTGAGTGAGTGCTCTGCCGGGCACCCTTCCTAGTCTTGCAGAATCCTGTGCTTGCCCTTGGAGGTGGTGGTTATAGTGCATGTCCCTTAGCGGAGCAACATTCATAGTGCCCCCCCCCCCCCCTTGAGGTAGTAGGGGCTCTTGCTGATTCTATGACATCAATGATTGCTCTGTGGCCTGCAGGTGAGCTGGAAACTGTGAGGTGGCAGTCCAGCAAGTACACACTGGGTTGGGAGCTGGCCAGTTGTGAGAGACCTGTGGACAACCCTACCCCAAGAAAACAAGCTGAGTGAAAAGGTGCCTGCAGAAGGCAAGCTCA
This sequence comes from Pleurodeles waltl, assembly GCF_031143425.1. NCBI lineage: Eukaryota > Metazoa > Chordata > Amphibia > Caudata > Salamandridae > Pleurodeles > Pleurodeles waltl. The sequence continues at coordinate 739,421,172 of NC_090447.1, read as the reverse complement.
GAGACATTGGCTGAGCCAGGTGCACTGGATCTGAGTGGATGCCTAAGCACAAAATGGTGGCAGGACTGCTCTGAGGAACGCTGGTTGGGTCCTGTTATTGGCAGGTGCACATATTCAACCTGCTAAATAGATGCCAAGGTGCCATCCGCCTGATAGCAGGGAGAGTCATGTCACTTGAAAAAGGGCAGCCCCTCACCCGTCCTGCATTACCTCCTGCTGAGGCAGAGAAAAGACATCAACATAAAGAGAACCAGATCTCTCAAGCTGCACTCAAGCCAACCTACAGGTACAGTAGTGCGCATAAGCATATGGTGGGAATTGCGCCCCAGTATACTTGAGCCTATAACTTAAATAAGACTGGTGAGAAGGAGCCCCTAGCCTTTAAATTTGAAATGACGGACATCACACATGAGAGGGAAGCTTGAGGCCCGGGCCACATGTATATGCCTTTGGCGTGATTGACCTTGTCTCCTTTGGTTCTCCTGCTCTGGAAGCAATATGTGGAGGATGCAATGGGAGAGTCTGGGTGGCAGCCATGGGGTGTGTAGTGTCTTGCGAGGAGACAGGGCCCTTTTGGTTCCTGAGGCACTCAGAAGAACTGTGACATAAGTGTTAGGTACGGTTAAGTGAATTCATGATTTAAAATGTTGAGTTAGCGGTTACAAGCTGAGGTATAAAGAGGGGAAGTAGCAAGCTTTGTGTGTGGTGTAATTATTTACATGTACCGAGGCTGGGGAGGACACTACAAATGAAAATGAGAAAGGGGATATGCAACCCAAAGAACCAACAGTGCTCCCCAGTCAGTTTGCCGTGGTCCAGCAAACGGCTTGTGTGTGCCACATGCACCTCAATCAAAGTGAAGATCGACTTTTGGCATATGTGGAGTCAAAGCGCCACTCCAGTCAGTGCCAAGTTTTTGAAGAATACATAATTTGTGTATTATTGCCCAGGAATCTGCTGGTGAGGCCTTGAAAGAGGTACTGCACCACAACACAACACAACACAGTGCTATAAGATAAAAGGAACAATAATACTAAAGACATCAACAACTAGGTACAGAAAAGCATTGAAGGCAGATAGCCGAGTACAGAGAAGCACTAGAAGCAGTGATAACAGAGTGCAAAGAAGCACTAAAAGCAGTAATAGCCTGATGCAGAGAAACACTAAAGGCAGTGGAAACCAGGTACAATGCACAAGGGTGAGAATAGTGGAGAAAAGGAGCCTGAGACAAAATAAGTACTTACTGTAAAAGAGGAAGAAGGCTCAGAGCATCTGAGTGGACCCATGAATTGATTTCAAATACTGAACCGGTACTTGCAGAAGATGCGGAGACAGGAGCACATCAAGTGCTGTCTGAACAGAACATACTATCATTGGCTGTGGAAAGATGCAGCAAAAACACAGCCTCTGCCTTCTTGAAACCACCAATTCCATTCAATACCGCCAAGAAGCAGAATATTGGACTGTCTGGAAAGAAACGTTTGATGATTTTATTGGTGCACTGGAAGAGGCAGGTGATAAAAGGATTATTAAATATCTTGCAGGTGAAGGAGTAAAGGAAGTAATAATTAAAATACCATATGCTGATGAAGTGCTATAGTGGCAAATCAAAGAAGCGCTAAATATTAAGTTCAATCCAGTGGCAAATGTTGATTACAGAAGATATATTTTCAACCAGGAGCAACAGAGAGCCTTTGAAACGATCAATGAATTTGTTGGGAGACTTGATACGCTCATCAAACATTGTAAGTTCAATGAATTCAATGATTAAGAAGTCATGCCTCTCAGAGTTAAAGATGTTTGTTTGTCAGATTCATTCAGATGACGAATGCTGGGAGAAACACTTAGGGCTGTTTTTTAGAGTTCGGCAGACCACCGTTTTATGATCTCCATAGGCTAAAATGAGATTGTAATGTAGTTGACAGGATATCCATCACATTTGTGACAGAATAGCCCCCTCTGCCAAACTCTAAATCAGACCCTTAGTCTGGAATGACTACTCCTGGCTGCCAGAGCTGATGAACGTGCAGATTGACAAGCTGCTGATATGGAGGCTGAAGGTTCCTAAGTGAGTGAGTTATAAACATGAAAAGTAAGCAGAAACACAAGGTTGAAGGACACAAAGTGATGTCTCCAAAGGGAAAGAAACTGTACTTTAGATGCAGACTCTCATTTCCACATAAAGTCCCTCTATTAGACATGCATGTAAGGGATTGGTGAAAGAGAACCATTTTGTAACAGTTTGTGAGGCAAAGGGAAAACTAAGTGCGTCACACTGAGAAAACACCCAAACATTCCAGAAGCAATGTTCTACTCATGTCCACAAGGCCAAGCCGTAGCATCAGCTGAGGCAAATCAACACTAAATGAAGTTGATTGTCGTCTAATTCTTTGTCCAAGAGTTCTTCGGTGTCATTGTCAAGCGACAGTGAAGAAGGTGGTTGTGGATGCTTATCTCAGAGAAACATGTGCATGTCCACCTGGCTGCATGCAAGGAAGAAGACAAGTTCTAAGAAAAGGCAACAAATCAAATCATAAAAGTCATTCACACATCCTAAAATTACACTAAAGGTCAATGGTTGGTCCATACCTTATATCAGTGGTTCCCAAACTGTGCGCCGCGGCACCCTGGTGCGCCGTTAAAAGTGGCCAGGGGCGCCACGCACATTTTGGAAACATGATATGAACATTTTAAAAAGATTTATGCGTGCAGTTTATAAATGACCTGTTTATGACGAGTTAAAAGTATTTTGCGGCGGAGTAACTCTTTAGCATTTTATGTGGGGGAGTTACATAAGCCCCACCTGTCAAGGTCTTGCCCTCTGCAGCATGGTTTCACCAAACGTGATTAGTTCTTAAATAAAAGCCTTCCTCAGCCGGTCAGAAATTCAGAAGAGAGCACTGGAATGTTATTGCTCCCGTGGGATCCTCTTGAAGTGCGCATCGGGACGTGTTCCTTGTTGAATTTACAATAATCAGGTAATTATAGTTATTATTATTAGGATTTCTAATCTAGGGTGAGAGAGAGGGCACGGCAGGACCGGAGATCACAGGAATGTGCAGGAAATTCTCCTAAGCAGCGCCGATATAGTAATTATTTTATTATTAATAACTAATGTTCTGTTTTTAAAACAGATGGATATTTCCCAGGGGCGAGCACGAGGCCCCTGTGTAGTTTCCGGACAGGAGAAAACTGCTAACAGCTTGATTCAGCACACACACAGAAGTTGAGTTTGTTTATTTAGGTTAGAAGACATTATTAGAATTATTAGTTCCTTGTTGATGACAAGTCCAGGGGAAAATTGCAGCATTTCTGCTTTGTGAAAGATTAACCTTCCACCCTTTTCTTATTATTAAGCACACCTTTCCTTTTTTCCCCATTTGTGTTTACTAAATGCTAGTAAATTGTTAAAAATAAATTATAGGACCACAGTCCTCCCTCACTTGCATGCCCAAATCAGTTTACTTACTGAGTCTTACTGCCAGGGGAAGGCAATTTTCGTTGGGATGCCAGAAAAACGGCTATGGGAGGTACAGACCAAGTGGAACTTGGAAAGCACAGTTATCAAAAGCTGAAGCCTTTGAAATAATTTAAGGCAGCGGTGCCTCCTAAATTCTCAAGAAACTGCAGAGTGGGAGTGTGAACGGCAGTGCTTAATTTGTAAATAAAAACGTGCCGGTGCCCAAAGTCCTCCTTTTAAACATGTGGCTGCTGCAATTAAATGTGCGAAAATGGAATACTGAGGCAGTGTAATACTGAAGCCATCTCAGGCCTCTTCAATGATTTTAAAGCCACTCCCTGCCCTTCAGCTCACTCTTGCAGCTTTCTGTTTTCACCCATTGTGACACTATTTCTTTTTTCTCTTCCTTGCTTAGCACCGGAAACAACAAGCACAAATTAAGCACTGGTGAATGATCAAGTACTGTTAAGTAGTTTTAGAGGAGAAAGTGTCCAGATTGATGACAGAATGTGTGCACCAAAGGTGAGGTGTGAGATGTGTGTGTGGTCAAGGCAATGTAATGACGTTGTAAACAGAGAAGAAAATACGTGCATGGAGGACAGCAAGTGTGTCACAGGGGGGAGATGTGGCTACATTTTTTAGACGTTTAAGAATGAGAGGTTGAATTGGAGGAGATGTGGTCAAGCAAGGAGGAGGAAACATACAAAACATCCATGTTATGCTCGTTGATATAATTAAAGTACTCCCGAGGCTGGGCTTACATCGCCCACCCGAAAAAAAAAAGTAACATAATGGGGAGCCGCGGGCAATGGCAAATATAGGTGAAGGGAGCCACGGGTCGAAAAGGTTTGGGAACCACTGCCTTATATTATAGACAGTGGTGGATCAATAAACATTATGCCTGAGGAGAAGTACCATAAACTGTCCCCAATGCCCCATCTCAGACCGTCGAAGAATAAAGTGTATATATGGGCTGCATCAACATAATTAAAAAGTGAAGGTTTATTTGCAGCAACCATGAAACACAAAAAGACAGAAGTACAAGTACCCAATCACATGTGTCAAGTGCCTGTTTACTCAGATTCAGTACTGCTGCCGAAATGGGACTGATATTTGTAAACTATAACATGAATGCTCATCACAATAAAGTGAGTCAGTTTTCATCATTGTTTCATGGTTTAGGAAAACTTAAGACTATGAAAGTGAACTGCATATCAATGAGGACCTTCGTCCTGTTACTCAAATTCATTGTCGATTTGCATTTCATTTATATGAAGCTGTTGAAAAAACACTTGAGACCTTACTAAAGTTTGATATATATAATTTAGCGCTCTTCTGCTGGGACACCTTGGGTTTCACCCTTAGTGGTAGTCCCCAAAAAGGACTGTGAAGGAGCTGTACACATCTCTGTTAATATGTGTAAAGCTAATAAGGCAATTGAAGATAACGAGATCCAGGTCCACACATTGCCCTCATGATCACACAGCTAAATTGTGCCGAAGTCTTCTCTCTCCTTGATCTGAACAAAGGGTGACATCAATTGATAGTTGAAGAAAATTGCGGATACAGTACTACCTTTTCTACTCAGATTAGTTTGTTCAGATACAAACGATTGCATTACAGTGTGTCATCAGCTGCAGAACTTTTTAAAGATGTCATTTGACTTATAATACAGGCTGTCATGAATGCTTTCAATTACAGTGATAACATATTGGTCTTTGGGACCACACAAAAAGAACATGATAAAGCTCTAACACAAGTTTGTCCATTACTTGCTGATGCAGGTTTAATCTTGAATGCACAGAGGTTTGAGTTCCACAAAACGTAAGGCAGATTTTTTGGCCATATTTTCTCTGATGGGGAATGACTTCAGATTCGGCTAAAGTACAGGCATTGTCAGCCACTTGTCCCCTGCAAGATGTTACCAAGTTACGGCCATTTTTTGTTCTAGGTGCATCCGTGCCTTTGCCACAGTAAGTCCTCCCTTAAGAGACGTAACAAAATGAAATGCTTCATTTCACTGATCACCTGAGTGTGTATAAAGCTTCAAGAAAATCAAACATGCAATTGAGAAGGCCACTGAAATGGTCTACTTTAATCCGAAGCTTTATACAGAGGTTGTTGCTGATGCAAGCCCAGTCGGGTTGGGAGTGATCCTTGCCCAACACAAGCACCCAAATACTCAAAGGCATATTGTGGCATATGCTAGCAGAAGGTTGTCTCAAACTAACCATGTCTATTCACAACCTGAAAAAGAAAGTTTAGCAGTGCTGTGGGTTTGTGAACATTCCCACGTATTTTTATATGGAGAACATTTCACACTTATTACAGATCATTTAGCGTTGCTTACCATCTTTGATAATCCTACAGGCAAGATACCTCCTCGCATTGAATGTTGGGATTTGCGAATAAAGCAATATCATTACACTATTGTTCACCAACCGAGAAAAAATCAAAACTATGCTGACTGTTTTTCAAAACTGCCAGTTCAGTGTCTTGGTACCACTTCCAAAGCAGCTGAAGCATACATTAACTTTATTGTAAAGTTCAGTACAACTGCTGCTGTTTCATTGTAACAGATCATTACTGCCATAAGCTTGGGTAGTGACATATTGATACCTAAATACATTATTGCACATCAATCCTGAAAACAGCACACTTGACCTCTTACAAATGACAGTGAATATCAGAAAATAAAAAATGTGAAAGATAAACTGCCCCTTACTGAGGAAGGTATTGTCTTACAAGGTTCGAGAATTGTTATAGTGGAGAGTCTGCGATAACAAGTAATTGAAGTGGCACATGAAGGACTTTCTGGAATTGTAGCCACTAAAGAAGCTCTCCCTGACCAAGTCTAGTTTCCTCATTTTAACAAAAGAGTTGAAAGGGAATTAAAAGCCTCTCATTAGTGCAACTATCTATCTCCCAAAACAACCCAGCATCCAGTGAACATGTCTGATCTTCAAGAACATGTGTAGAAGAGAATCTCTGTTGACTTCTTTGGACTTCTTGTCAATGGACATCAACTGATGGTGGGTATTGATGAGTACTTTTGTTTTCCTTTGGTAGAAGATCTCTCATTGATCACTCAAGCAAAAATGTATCCAGAAGTTAGATGGCATTTTTGAAACATGGGATGTTCCTTCAATTCTATAGTCTGGCAATGGTTCCTCTTTCAGCAGTAGAGGATTCAGACTTTCTTAATCATCTCAATGTTATAAATCAGAAAAGCACACCTTTTTGGCCACAAGCGAATGGCAGTGTCTTGCGTTTTATGAGCACACTCAAGAGGACTGTTCAGAAGCTTGATCGCAAATCAGCTCTTCATCCTGCTATTCGTGCCAATCGGTCAACTCCCCATTCAACGACAGGTGAAAGTCCTGCCACCCTGATGTTCGGGAAAGCCATGATGACCATGTTGCCACAATGGACCAATAAAAGATCAGCAAATGATGGGAAACTTTATCACACAGATTAGTGTCACAAGCACAATATAAAAATCTATGCAAATGCTGATCTTCTAAGAATACTGTGTTTACAGAAGCAGATCAAGTCCTAGTAAGACAAAAGAGAAAACACAAGTCTGCTGCTCCCTTTAATGATGAATCATTTAAAGTTGTGGCTAGTAAAATACACATGGTGACTGCTCACCATTCTGGAAAATCCATTACGTGAGATTCTTCACATTTCAAGCATCTGCCTCATCATTCGCCAATTCTAGATGCCCGAAATGAGCCTGTTTCAATTGAGACCTCTCAGGGCCCACTGACTATACCTGTCTCTGTATCACTACTGCCAGTCATGGACACCTCTTCTATCTTATCACAGACTCACAGGACATATTCTGGGTGATTGATTCGAGCTCCACACCGACTTATCAAAAAGTTGTCATGTATATATGTAACATTTGTACTTTTTATTTAACAAGGGGGAGATTTAGGCCCTCATTATGACATTGTAAGTTGTAAGTTGACATTGTAAGTACCGCTTACTGCAATGCTGACTGCCGCCAGCATACCGCTGCCACAGCGGATTACTAACACCCATATTATGACCCACACATAGCAATCCGTGACTATACAGCCACACACACAAGTCCGCCAGCCCAAAGGTCAGTGATAAACTGGCGTTAGCAAAACCCACACTGTGTCAGGATACTTCAATTCGATTTCCTCAGAAGCAGAAGATAACTCCTCAGTCCCGACCCGAGCTACTCACAACGAATATTAATCCTTCGTGCTGAGTACCCCTGAGGGGGAAAGGGGAATGGGATGGTAGAGGGACTGCCACAGAGATGATGAGCGCCAGTACTCAGTCTGCCTCTTCACATCTAAGATTGGATACAGCACCTGCAAGAGTCACAGTCGCAATTACTAGGGACATACAACATCAGTTTTTCACTTTCTACTCTCAACACTTAATTCTCTTTAATTCTATTATTTCTTCACTCACCCTGAGTTCTCTGTAGCCTTGCTTCTCTCTATAAATGATAGCTCTTCTTAAAAAATGCTTATTACTGATTCTGGAAGAACTTCTCAACCTTTGTTAGAGATTGGTTTTATGTTGCTATATATATATATATAGTTGGTGATAATGCGTTCTTCAAATTAGCTGATGTTATTTAATTTCTCCTGTCTTATTGTGACTTCTGTCAATACTTGTATTTGTAAATGCTTGTTTATTAAAGTTCGTTTCTCCTTTCTTACTTCGACATTTGTTGATAACTTGTATTTGTAAATGCTTGTTTATTACAGTTAGTTTCTCCTTCCTTACTTCGACATCTGTCGATAACTTGTAGTTGTAAATGCTTGTTTATTTAAGTTCGTTTCTCTTTTAACCCCTTCTGTGCGCAGGACGTAATGGTTACGTCCTGAGGCACAGTGCTGCTGTGCCCAGGACGTAACCATTACGTCCTGTGCACAGAGCCCAGAGGGAGCGCTAGCGCTCCCTCTGTGGGGTTCCCCCCCACCCCCCCAAGTCAGGGATGGAAGGGGAAGCCCTTCCCCTCCCACCCCCGACCCCCCCCAACCCCCTCTGTGACGTCAGCGCGCGAGCGCGTGCTGATTAGTCACAGGGTCTCCCCCATCGCGCTGGAAGCAGAGCTTCCAGCGCGATTGAAAGAGAAATGCTTTTGCATTTCTCTTTCAATCCCATGGGGGAGGCCCTGAGAGGCTTCAAAGGGAAGGAAATGTATTTCCTTCCCTTTGAAGTCTCTCACAGGTTTCAAAAGCCGGATTGCTTGCAATCCGGCTTTTGAAACCCCACTAGACAGCAGGGATTTTCTTTTTTTTTTCAATGAAATTGGCAAAAGGGAGCGACCAGGGGGGGCATTGTTTTAGGAAGGCATTTTCTGCCCCCCCTGGGGGCAGATTGGCCTATTATTAGGCCAATCTGCCCCCAGGGGGGGCAGAAACCTCTAGGCACCAGGGACCTTTTTTTTTTTTTTTTTTTTTGTGATGTTTTCTTTTTTTTTAGGTGGGGAGCGACCCCTTAGGCAAGGGTCGCTCCCTTAGGGGGCAAATTATATTTAGGCCATTTCTGCCCCCCTTGGGGGCAGATTGGCCTATTTTGATGAGGCCAATCTGCCCCCAAGGGGGCAGAAACCATTAGACACCAGGGAGTTTTTTTTTACGCGCGAATTTCACGCAACGGGAGCGACCCCTTGGGCAAGGGTCGCTCCCAGGGTGGGCATTTTTTTGGGAAGGCCTTTTCTGCCCCCCCCGGGGGCAGATTGGCCTATTATTAGGCCGATCTGCCACCAGGGGGGGCAGAAACCTCTAGGCGCCAGGGCACTTTTTTTGTTAATGTTTTTTTTTTTTTTTTTTTTTTTTTTTAGAGATGGGGAGCGACCCATCAGGCAAGGGTCGCTCCCCTGGGGGGCAAATTGTATTTAGACCATTTCTGCCCCCCTTGGGGGCAGATTGGTCGATTTTAGGTCAATCTGCCCCAAGGGGGCAGAAACCACTAGGCACCAGGGATTTGTTTTTTGTCGCCAATGTCACGCAGGGGGAGCGACCCCGTAGGCAAGGGTCGCTTCCGGGGGGGGGGGTTTCGGGGGGCTAATTTATTTTAGGCCATTTCTGCCCAACCTGTAGTCGCCAGGGCAAAAAAAAAATTTGTGGTTTTTTTTTTGTTTGTTTTTTTAGAGATGGGGAGCGACCCATTAGACAAGGGTCGCTCCCCTGGGGGGCAAACTGTGTTTAGACCATTAGATTTTATGTCAATCTGCCCCCAAGGGGGCAGAAACCACTAGGCACCGGGGATTTGTTTTTTGGTGCCAACGTCACGCAGGGGGAGCGACCCAGTAGGCAAGGGTCGCTCCGAGGGGGGGGGGGGGAAATTTATTTTAGGCCATTTCTGCCCCCCCTAGGGGCAGATCGGCCTATTATTAGGCCGATCTGCCACCAGGGGGGGCAGAAACCTCTAGGCGCCAGGGCACTTTTTTTGTTAATGTTTTTTTTTTTTTTTTTTTTTTTTTTTTAGAAATGGGGAGCGACCCATCAGGCAAGGGTCGCTCCCCTGGGGGGCAAATTGTATTTAGACCATTTCTGCCCCCCTTGGGGGCAGATTGGTCGATTTTAGGTCAATCTGCCCCAAGGGGGCAGAAACCACTAGGCACCAGGGATTTGTTTTTTGTCGCCAATGTCACGCAGGGGGAGCGACCCCGTAGGCAAGGGTCGCTTCCGGGGGGGGGGGTTTCGGGGGGCTAATTTATTTTAGGCCATTTCTGCCCCCCCTGGGGGCAGAAACCTGTAGTCGCCAGGGCAAAAAAAAAATTTGTGGTTTTTTTTTTGTTTGTTTTTTTAGAGATGGGGAGCGACCCATTAGACAAGGGTCGCTCCCCTGGGGGGCAAACTGTGTTTAGACCATTAGATTTTATGTCAATCTGCCCCCAAGGGGGCAGAAACCACTAGGCACCGGGGATTTGTTTTTTGGTGCCAACGTCACGCAGGGGGAGCGACCCAGTAGGCAAGGGTCGCTCCGAGGGGGGGGGGGCAAATTTATTTTAGGCCATTTCTGCCCCCCCTAGGGGCAGATCGGCCTATTATTAGGCCGATCTGCCCCCAGGGGGGGCAGAAACCTCTAGGCGCCAGGGCAATTTTTTGTTTGTTTTTTTGTTTGTTTTTTTTTTTTGTTTTTTTTTTTAGAGAAGGGGAGCGACCCATCAGACAAGGGTCGCTCCCCTGGGGGGCAAACTGTATTTAGAGCATTTCTGCCCCCCTTGGGGGCAGATTGGGCGATTTTACGTCAATCTGCCCCCAAGGGGGCAGAAACCACTAGGCACCGGGGATTTGTTTTTTGGCGCCAATGTCACGCAGGGGGAGCGACCCCATAGGCAAGGGTCGCTCCTGGTGGGGGGGGCAAATTTATTTTAGGCCATTTCTGCCCCCCCTGGGGGCAGATCGGCCTATTATTAGGCCGATCTGCCCCCAGGGGGGGCAGAAATCTCTAGGCGCCAGGGCAATTTTTTTTTTGTGTTTTTTTTTTTTTTTTGTTTGTTTGTTTTTTTAGAGATGGGGAGCGACCCATCAGGCAAGGGTCGCTCCCCTGGGGGGCAAATTGTATTTAGACCATTTCTGCCCCCCTTGGGGGCAGATTGGTCGATTTTAGGTCAATCTGCCCCAAGGGGGCAGAAACCACTTGGCACCAGGGATTTGTTTTTTGTCACCAATGTCACGCAGGGGGAGCGACCCCGTAGGCAAGGGTCGCTTCCGGGGGGGGGGTGTTTCGGGGGGCTAATTTATTTTAGGCCATTTCTGCCCCCCCTGGGGGAAGAAACCTGTAGTCGCCAGGGCAAAAAAAAAAATTGTGTTTTTTTTTTTGTTTGTTTGTTTTTTTAGAGATGGGGAGCGACCCATTAGACAAGGGTCGCTCCCCTGGGGGGCAAACTGTGTTTAGACCATTCGATTTTATGTCAATCTGCCCCCAAGGGGGCAGAAACCACTAGGCACCGGGGATTTGTTTTTTGGTGCCAACGTCACGCAGGGGGAACGACCCAGTAGGCAAGGGTCGCTCCGAGGGGGGGGGGGGGAATTTATTTTAGGCCATTTCTGCCCCCCCTAGGGGCAGATCGGCCTATTATTAGGCCGATCTGCCCCCAGGGGGGGCAGAAACCTCTAGGCGCCAGGGCAATTTTTTTTTTGTTTTTTTGTTTGTTTTTTGTTAGTTTTTTTTTTTTTAGAGATGGGGAGCGACCCATCAGACAAGGGTCGCTCCCCTGGGGGGCAAACTGTATTTAGAGCATTTCTGCCCCCCTTGGGGGCAGATTGGGCGATTTTACGTCAATCTGCCCCCAAGGGGGCAGAAACCACTAGGCACCGGGGATTTGTTTTTTGGCGCCAATGTCACGCAGGGGGAGCGACCCCATAGGCAAGGGTCGCTCCTGGTGGGGGGGTGGGGGTTGGGGGGGCAAATTTATTTTAGGCCATTTCTGCCCCCCCTGGGGGCAGAAACCTCTTGTTGCCAGGGCAAATTTTTTTTTGTGTTTTTCTTTTTTGTTTGTTTGTTTTTTTAGAGATGGGGAGCGACCCATCAGACAAGGGTCGCTCCCCTGGGGGGCAAACTGTGTTTAGACCATTTCTGCCCCCCTTGGGGGCAGATTGGTCAATTATAGGGCAATATGCCCCCAAGGGGGCAGAAACCACTAGGCACCGGAGATTTGTTGTTTGGCGCCAATGTCACGCAGGGGGAGCGACCCCGTAGGCAAGGGTCGCTCCTGGGCAGGGGGGGTTTGGGGGGGTGGGGGGTCAAATTTATTTTAGGGCATTTCCCCCCCCCCCTGGGGCCGGCTGAGCTAGAGGTCAAAATCCACAGGTAGGCACTTTGCAAAAAAACACCTCTGTTCTCTGTGAAAAAATATGTTGTGTCCACGTTGTGTTTTGGGCCATTTCCTTTCGTGGGCGCTAGGCCTACCCACACAAGTGAGGTACCATTTTTATGGAGAGACTTAGGGGAACGCTGGTTGGAAGGAAATTTGTGGCTCCTCTCAGATTCCAGAACTTTCTGTCACCGAAATGAGAGGAAAAAGTGTTTTTGGGCCAAATGTTGATGTTTGCAAAGGATTCTGGCTAACAGAACCTGGTCAGAGCCCCGCAAATCACCCCATCTTGGATTCCCCTAGGTCTCTAGTTTTCAAAAATGCGCTGGTTTGCTAGGTTTCCCCAGGTGCCGGCTGAGCTAGAGGCCAAAATCCACAGGTAAGCACTGTTTTCTAAGAAAAAATTTGATGTGTCCACGTTGTGTTTTGGGCCGTTTCCTGTCGCGAGCGCCAGGCCTACCCACACAAGTGAGGTATCATTTTTATCGGGAGACGTGGGGGAACGCTGGGTGGAAGGAAATTTGTGGCTCCTCTCAGATTCCAGAACTTTCTGCCACAGAAATGTGAGGAACATGTGGTTTTTTAGCCAAATTTTGAGGTTTGCAAAGGATTCTGGATAACAGAACCTGGTCCGAGCCACACAAGTCACCCCATCTTGGATTCCCCTAGGTCTCTAGTTTTCAGAAATGCACAGGTTTGGTAGGTCTCCCTAGGTGGCGGCTGAGCTACAGGCCAAAATCTACAGGTAGGCACTTTGCAAAAAACACCTCTGTTTTCCTTCAAAAATTTGGCTGTGTCCACGTTGCGCTTTGGGGCGTTTCCTGTCGCGGGCGCTAGGCCTACCCACACAAGTGAGGTATCATTTTTATCGGGAGACGTGGGGGAACGCTGGGTAGAAGGAAATTTGTGGCTCCTCTCAGAATCCATAAATTTCTGCCACAGAAATGTGAGGAACATGTGTTTTTTTAGCCAAATTTTGAGGTTTGCAAAGGATTCTGGGTAACAGAACCTGGTCCGAGCCACACAAGTCACCCCATCTTGGATTCCCCTAGGTCTCTAGTTTTCAGAAATGCACAGGTTTGGTAGGTTTCCCTAGGTGGCGGCTGAGCTACAGGCCCAAATCTACAGGTAGGCACTTTGCAAAAAACACCTCTGTTTTCCTTCAAAAATTTGGCTGTGTCCACGTTGCGCTTTGGGGCGTTTCCTGTCGCGGGCGCTAGGCCTACCCACACAAGTGAGGTATCATTTTTATCGGGAGACGTGGGGGAATGCTGGGTGGAAGGAAATTTGTGGCTCCTCTCAGATTCCAGAACTTTCTGCCACAGAAATGTGAGGAACATGTGGTTTTTTAGCCAAATTTTGAGGTTTGCAAAGGATTCTGGGTAACAGAACCTGGTCCGAGCCACACAAGTCACCCCATCTTGGATTCCCCTAGGTCTCTAGTTTTCAGAAATGCACAGGTTTGGTAGGTTTCCCTAGGTGGCGGCTGAGCTACAGGCCAAAATCTACAGGTAGGCACTTTGCAAAAAACACCTCTGTTTTCCTTCAAAAATTTGACTGTGTCCACGTTGCGCTTTGGGGCGTTTCCTGTCGCGGGCGCTAGGCCTACCCACACAAGTGAGGTATCATTTTTATCAGGAGACGTGGGGGAACGCTGGGTGGAAGGAAATTTGTGGCTCCTCTCAGATTCCAGAACTTTCTGCCACAGAAATGTGAGGAACATGTGTTTTTTTTAGCCAAATTTTGAGGTTTGCAAAGGATTCTGGGTAACAGAACCTGGTCCGAGCCACACAAGTCACCCCATCTTGGATTCCCCTAGGTCTCTAGTTTTCAGAAATGCACAGGTTTGGTAGGTTTCCCACGTGGCGGCTGAGCTACAGGCCAAAATCTACAGGTAGGCACTTTGCAAAAAACACCTCTGTTTTCCTTCAAAAATGTGGCTGTGTCCACGTTGCGCTTTGGGGCGTTTCCTGTCGCGGGCGCTAGGCCTACCCACACAAGTGAGGTATCATTTTTATCGGGAGACGTGGGGGAATGCTGGGTGGAAGGAAATTTGTGGCTCCTCTCAGATTCCAGAACTTTCTGCCACAGAAATGTGAGGAACATGTGGTTTTTTAGCCAAATTTTGAGGTTTGCAAAGGATTCTGGGTAACAGAACCTGGTCCGAGCCACACAAGTCACCCCATCTTGGATTCCCCTAGGTCTCTAGTTTTCAGAAATGCACAGGTTTGGTAGGTTTCCCTAGGTGGCGGCTGAGCTACAGGCCAAAATCTACAGGTAGGCACTTTGCAAAAAACACCTCTGTTTTCCTTCAAAAATTTGACTGTGTCCACGTTGCGCTTTGGGGCGTTTCCTGTCGCGGGCGCTAGGCCTACCCACACAAGTGAGGTATCATTTTTATCGGGAGACGTGGGGGAACGCTGGGTGGAAGGAAATTTGTGGCTCCTCTCAGATTCCAGAACTTTCTGCCACAGAAATGTGAGGAACATGTGTTTTTTTTAGCCAAATTTTGAGGTTTGCTAAGGATTCTGGGTAACAGAACCTGGTCCGAGCCACACAAGTCACCCCATCTTGGATTCCCCTAGGTCTCTAGTTTTCAGAAATGCACAGTTCTGATGGATACAACTACCTGTGGATTCCTCACCTAATGAATACTCCCATGGCGCCAGCATTCGACGGAAATCTTCTTACTAGTCTCTGCACGTCGACGAGGACGTCACTCTAGCCCACGCGACGCCGTCTGACGTCATACAGGCAATAAGAGGTCCAAACGACGTGCGGACGTCAGTTCCCTTTTTTCCGTGCATTCGAAACGGTTATCTTCGAGGGAGCAACTGTTACTTTTGTGGTTACAGTGTATTTTTGCTGCGTAGCCTTTCGCTGTGGTAATAATGTCGCAGAGAAAGTCTGGATTCAAGCCTTGTCGTGAGTGTGGAGGCAAGATGTCGGTGACGGATCCTCATTCCGACTGCCTTTGGTGTTTGAGCTCCGACCACGACGTCTCGACTTGTGATTCATGCCAGCACATGAATCCGAAGGCCCTCAAAGAACGTGAGGCGAAGCTGTTTATGGCAAAATTGAAGAAGAAGCATCACAAGAAGTCTTCTTCTCCAAGACATCGGCGTCATCGAGACTCCCGGCGCCGGAGAGAATCTCGGCGTCATTCGAAGGAGACTCGTTCCAGGTCTTCGGATCGGCGCCGAAGGACATGGGAGATTAGTCCCACGGTTACGCCGCATCCTTCGACGCCGTTGCCCTCTCCGGCGTCTCCAACTTCACCTGGACAGGCGTCGGTGATTGAGGTATTGGAGCCTCAGGTGTTTTCTCCGGCGCAGACGCCGAGGCCGGCGTCGGGGTCGCCTCCGAGACAGGCACCTCAGTATCCGGCTTTTCCCACCCCTGGAGCCGATAGTTCCGCATTCTTGAATGCAATGTATGCCATCTTCCAACAGATGGCTCCAGGGGGTGCTCCGGCTGGGCCTTTGGCCTTTTCTTTGGGTGATCCTGCGCCTCTTCGGCCGGCACCCTTTATGCCCTTTCTCCCTTTTGGGAACGTGGGCTCGGCGCCAGTGTCGGCGCCGGTGGCCGCTCCGGTGGCTTCAGAAGGATTGGCCCCGGGGATTTCCATCCCGTCGACGTCGGGATTTCGGCCTGTGACTCCGGTGGGTCCATCTGCTTCAGCTGCTCTTTCGTCGGCGCCGAAGTTACCTGTGGCGCCGGACGCGGCGTCGGTGGCTTCTGAAGATCGGCGCCGATCTTCGACTTCGGCGGAGGCATTGTCGACTCCGCGTATTGAACAACAACTTCATTCGAGGAGACGTGCTCTCCGTGTATTAGAGGAGCAGGAGTACCAACGAGCCCTGGAGGAAGGAGAGCTAGAGGACTCGGGTGATGGGCTGCGTGGTCTGGAGTCGGCCAGTGGGCTGGACACTTCCCCTGAGTGGGATCTTTCGTCCCCGGGAGAATATACTGAGGAGGCTGCTTCCTTTCATGCAGTGGTACGGAAGGCAGCTAGCTTTTTGGACCTGCCTTTGCCGGTGGTGGAGGCTAAACAAAACCTTTTAACAGAGGTGTTACATCCGGCCTCAGCTGCGGCGGAGCCTCTTTTGCCATTTAATGACGCTCTGCTGGATCCGGTGTTAGAGGTGTGGAAGAGGCCGGCATCTTCCCCAGCAGTTCACAGAGCCGTGGCCAGGAGGTATCGGGCGGCTCCGACTGACCCTGGTTTTCTATCTAGGCACCCTACGCCGGAGAGCTTGGTGGTGCAGGCCTTCTGTTCATCCAAGTCAGCGCCTGGTTCTTTCCCGACGGTGCCTGGGGACAGAGATTCTAAGAAACTAGAGGCGCAGTCCAAGAAGATTTTTTCGTCCTGCAGTCTGGCGTTAAAAGCCACTAATGCAACCTGTATCCTGGGGAGGTATATTCATGCTCTGATGGATGACATTTCCTCATCGTTTACAGAACTTCCCCAGGGTCTTTTGGATCTTGCTTCAAATGCCCAGGCTGCTGCGACCCAGATTATCCAGACGGGACTGGATACCACCGACTCGGTAGCCAGAGCAATGGGCACAACTGTGGTGGCAAGGAGACAGGCCTGGCTCCGTAACTCGGGCTTTTCTGCGGATGTACAGTCCACATTGTTGGATCTCCCGTTTGATGGGGACAAACTGTTTGGGGCCAAGGCTGATTCGGCCTTGGAACGTTTTAAGGAAAGCAGGGCCACGGCTAAGTCGTTAGGGCTCCAAGCTCCTTCTGCCACGGCCTCTTCCAGATTTTTCAGGAGGTTTCGTGGATTTGGGCGTGGCTCTTCCTCCTCTTCCTTTCGGGGAAGATATCAGCAACCTGCCTCTTCCCATCCCTATAGATCTTTTAGGGGGAGAGGTAGGGTCCGCACCAGAGGAGCCTCTCAGCAGCACTCTGCCTCTTCCTCATCCTCTGGCGGGGTGCAGCAGGGGAAGCAGCCTTAGGCTTCCGCCATTTCCCACTCACTCCTCTCCTGTAGGGGGAAGATTACAGCATTTTCTCACAAAATGGAAGACTGTTACAACGGACACGTGGGTTCTCAGTATTGTGGGAAAAGGCTACACCCTTCCCTTTCGGGAGTTCCCGCCCCTCATCCCGCCCCGCCCTTCTTATTGTTCAGAAGAACACCTCCTGTTGCTAGAACAGGAGGTACAAGTCCTCCTTTCAAAGGGCGCGGTGGAGTTGGTCCCAGAGCAGGAAAGGGGTCGAGGATGTTACTCAAGGTATTTCCTGATACCCAAGAAGGATGGTCGTTTGAGACCAATTCTGGACCTGAGGATCTTGAATTGGTTCCTCAAGCAGGAAAAGTTCAAGATGCTGACCCTAGCACAGGTGCTTTTGGCGTTGAACAAGGAAGACTGGATGGTGTCTGTCGACTTGCAGGATGCTTACTTTCATATCCCGATTCTCAAGTCACACAGGAAGTATCTCCGGTTTGTGGTGGGATCGCAGCAATATCAGTTTGCGGTCCTTCCGTTTGGTCTTACTTCAGCACCTCGAGTCTTCACGAAGGTGATGTCGGTGGTTGCGGCAGAACTCAGAAGGAAGGGGATAGCAGTATTCCCTTACTTGGACGACTGGTTGATCAAAGCCAAGTCCCCGGAGCTTGTGTCGCATCATCTGCAGTCAACAACCCAGTTGTTGTTCGACCTGGGTTTTTCGGTGAACGAGCCCAAATCTCACCTAGAGCCCTCTCAGCGCCTCCTGTTCATAGGGGCAGTACTGGATACAACATTGGGTCGGGCCTTTCCTCCGCCTCAGCGGATTCAAGATATTCAGGATTTAGTTTCCAATGTTTCGAAATGGAGCGGTAGTTCCAGTCCTCAAGGTCCTTCGTCTGCTCGGTCTGTTTGCCTCCTGCATTCTGTTGGTCACGCATGCTCGCTGGCACATGAGGGCTCTTCAGTGGTGCCTCCGAAGGCAGTGGTCTCAACACAAAGGGGATCTAGAGGGTACTGTCAAGATCTCCAGAGATGCTGCTGTGGATTTGAAGTGGTGGATTGCAAGCAACAATCTTTCACAAGGAAAGCCGTTCCAGCAGTCGCCACCAGTGGCCACAGTCATAACGGATGCTTCCACTCTAGGGTGGGGAGCTCATCTGGGGGATCTGGAGATCAAAGGTCTTTGGTCTCCAGAGGAACAGATGTTTCACATCAATCTGTTAGAGTTACGGGCTGTACGTCTGGCTCTCAAGGCCTTCCTCCCTTCCCTTCGTGGTCAGTCGGTACAGGTCCTAACGGACAATACTACCACGATGTGGTACATAAACAAGCAGGGAGGAGTGGGGTCGTACCTTCTCTGCAGAGAAGCTCTTCGACTATGGTCCTGGGCAAAGGACCATCAGATTTGCTTGATAGCAAACCATCTGGCCGGAGTCTTGAACGTGCGTGCGGACAGTCTCAGTCGCCATTTCTCGGCAGACCACGAGTGGCGTCTCCATCCAGATCAAGTCCGTTTAATCTTCCAGAGGTGGGGGTTTCCTCGGATAGATCTGTTTGCCACTCGAGAGAACGCGCATTGTCCGTTATTCTGCAGCCTCCAGTATCCGATGCAGGGAGCGTTGGGGGACGCGTTTCAAATAACCTGGTGCGGCCAGTTGCTTTACGCGTTTCCTCCCATACCCTTGATTCCTCGAGTATTGAGGAAGATTCGCCAGGACCGGGCTCTAGTCATCCTAATAGCTCCGGATTGGCCAAGGAGGGTATGGTACTCCGACCTTCTCCAACTCTCAATGTGCCCTCCGCTCCGTCTCCCTTTCAGGGCAGACCTCCTCTCGCAGTCGCAGGGGCAGGTTCTACACCCCAACCTCCAGAGTCTGCACCTTCATGCCTGGAGATTGAACGGGGCAACCTGAGTTCCTTCTCTCTCCCGCCTGAGGTAGTGGATGTTATATTAGCGGCCAGGCGACACTCCACTAAATCTATCTACGCTAATAGATGGTCTAAATTTGTTGCGTGGTGTGGAGAGAGGCAGATTGATCCTTTGCATGCTCATCTATCGGACGTTTTGTCTTTTGCTCTGTCTCTAGCGCAGAAAGGTTGTGCAGTGGCTACCATTAAGGGTTATTTATCGGCCTTGTCAGCCTTCATATGTCTTCCAGACCAACCATCTTTATTTAAATCCCCTATTGTTATTAGATTCTTGAAAGGTCTTCTAAATAAATATCCTCCAAAGCCATTCGTTATGCCGCACTGGGATTTGTCCTTGGTCCTGACTTTCCTTATGGGGTCCCCTTTTGAACCTATGCATTCTTGCCCCTTAAGGTATTTGGTTTTAAAAACAGTCTTCCTGATAGCTATAACATCAGCAAGGAGAGTGAGTGAGTTGCAGGCCTTATCAGTAAAGCCCCCTTATACAACTTTTTATGGGGATAAGGTGGTGTTGAGGACCAAGGCTGCTTTCCTCCCGAAGGTTGTTTCACCCTTCCATTTGGCTCAGGCAATTACTTTGTCCACGTTCTATCCTCCGCCTCATCCTTCCAAAGAGGAAGAAAGACTGCACCGTCTGGACCCAAAGAGAGCGTTGAGCTTCTTTATTGATAGAACAAAGGATTTCAGGCTGGAGGATCAGCTGTTTATTGGATACGTGGGCAAGAGGCGAGGAAAGGCAGTCCACAAGAGAACACTATCCAGGTGGGTTGTTCTTTGCATTAAAATCTGTTACTCTTTGGCAAAGAAGGATCCTCCTGAGGGCATTAGAGCTCATTCCACCAGAGCTAAGTCGGCCACTTCGGCCTTGGCCAGGGGTGTTCCTGTGGTCGACATCTGCAAGGCCGCAACTTGGTCGTCCCTTCACACTTTTGCAAAACATTACTGTTTGGATTCTGAGGTTAGAAGGGACGGCCATTTTGCACGGTCAGTGCTGCAGGATTTCTTGGTTTGACCATTTAGGCACCCACCGCCGGGCGTGGTACTGCTTTGGGACTCTATTCATTAGGTGAGGAATCCACAGGTAGTTGTATCCATCAGAAGAACGAGTTACTTACCTTCGGTAACGACTTTTCTGGTGGATACATTAGCTACCTGTGGATTCCTCACGGTCCCACCCGCCTCCCCGTTGCCTTTCTGGTCTTACCAAGTAATCCTTGAGTACGCTCCTCTTGGTCTTTGAGGGTGCAATAGATGTTGTATATATTATATTTATATATGTATATATGTATATATCTTTGTGTATATACTTGATGTGTATATATATTTTTTAAAAAGAGAGAGTTATATATATATATAAAAGATTTACAGTTATTCATGCAATGTTGTGTATTTTTACAATGTAATGGGATGTTGCCTTGCTCTTTCATTGCATTGCCTGGTTTTTCTCATGCACGTAAAAAATGATTGGTACTGACGTCCGCACGTCGTCGAGGACCTCTTATTGCCTGTATGACGTCAGACGGCGTCGCGTGGGCTAGAGTGACGTCCTCGTCGACGTGCAGAGACTAGTAAGAAGATTTCCGTCGAATGCTGGCGCCATGGGAGTATTCATTAGGTGAGGAATCCACAGGTAGCTAATGTATCCACCAGAAAAGTCGTTACCGAAGGTAAGTAACTCGTTCGTTTGGTAGGTTTCCCTAGGTGGCGGCTGAGCTACAGGCCAAAATCTACAGGTAGGCACTTTGCAAAAAACACCTCTGTTTTCCTTCAAAAATTTGGCTGTGTCCACGTTGAGCTTTGGGGCGTTTCCTGTCGCGGGCGCTAGGCCTACCCACACAAGTGAGGTATCATTTTTATCGGGAGATGTGGGGGAACGCTGGGTGGAAGGAAATTTGTGGCTCCTCTCAGATTCCAGAACTTTCTGCCACAGAAATGTGAGGAACATGTGTTTTTTTTAGCCAAATTTTGAGGTTTGCAAAGGATTCTGGGTAACAGAACCTGGTCTGAGCCACACAAGTCACCCCATCTTGGATTCCCCTAGGTCTCTAGTTTTCAGAAATGCACAGGTTTGGTAGGTTTCCCTAGGTGGCGGCTGAGCTACAGGCCAAAATCTACAGGTAGGCACTTTGCAAAAAACACCTCTGTTTTCCTTCAAAAATTTGGCTGTGTCCACGTTGCGCTTTGGGGCGTTTCCTGTTGCGGGCGCTAGGCCTACCCACACAAGTGAGGTATCATTTTTATCGGGAGACGTGGGGGAACGCTGGGTGGAAGGAAATTTGTGGCTCCTTTTCAGATTCCAGAACTTTCTGCCACAGAAATGTGAGGAACATGTGTTTTTTTAGCCAAATTTTGAGGTTTGCAAAGGATTCTGGGTAACAGAACCTGGTCCGAGCCACACAAGTCACCCCATCTTGGATTCCCCTAGGTCTCTAGTTTTCAGAAATGCACAAGTTTGGTAGGTTTCCCTAGGTGGTGGCTGAGCTACAGGCCAAAATCTACAGGTAGGCACTTTGCAAAAAACACCTCTGTTTTCCTTCAAAAATGTGGCTGTGTCCACGTTGCGCTTTGGGGCGTTTCCTGTCGCGGGCGCCAGGCCTACCCACACAAGTGAGGTATCATTTTTCATCGGGAGACGTGGGGGAATGCTGGGTGGAAGGAAATTTGTGGCTCCTCTCAGATTCCACAACTTTCTGCCTCAGAAATGTGAGGAACATGTGTTTTTTTAGCCAAATTTTGAGGTTTGCAAAGGATTCTGGGTAACAGGACCTGGTCCGAGCCACACAAGTCACCCCATCTTGGATTCCCCTAGGTCTCTAGTTTTCAGAAATGCACAGGTTTGGTAGGTTTCCCTAGGTGGCGGCTGAGCTACAGGCCAAAATCTACAGGTAGGCACTTTGCAAAAAACACCTCTGTTTTCCTTCAAAAATTTGGCTGTGTCCACGTTGCGCTTTGGGGCGTTTCCTGTCACGGGCGCTAGGCCTACCCACACAAGTGAGGTATCATTTTTATCGGGAGACATGGGGGAACGCTGGGTGGAAGGAAATTTGTGGCTCCTCTCAGATTCCAGAACTTTCTGCCACAGAAATGGGAGGAACATGTGTTTTTTTAGCCAAATTTTGAGGTTTGCAAAGGATTCTGGGTAACAGAACCTGGTCCGAGCCACACAAGTCACCCCATCTTGGATTCCCCTAGGTCTCTAGTTTTCAGAAATGCACAGGTTTGGTAGGTTTCCCTAGGTGGCGGCTGAGCTACAGGCCAAAATCTACAAGTAGGCACTTTGCAAAAAACACCTCTGTTTTCCTTAAAAAATTTGTCTGTGTCCACGTTGCGCTTTGGGGCGTTCCCTGTCGCGGGCGCTAGGCCTACCCACACAAGTGAGGTATCATTTTTATCGGGAGACGTGGGGGAACGCTGGGTGGAAGGAAATTTGTGGCTCCTCTCAGATTCCAGAACTTTTTGCCACAGAAATGTGAGGAACATGTGGTTTTTTAGCCAAATTTTGAGGTTTGCAAAGGATTCTGGGTAACAGAACCTGGTCCAAGCCACACAAGTCACCCCAACTTGGATTCCCCTAGGTCTCTAGTTTTCAGAAATGCACAGGTTTGGTAGGTCTCCCTAGGTGGCGGCTGAGCTACAGGCCAAAATCTACAGGTAGGCACTTTGCAAAAAACACCTCTGTTTTCCTTAAAAAATTTGGCTGTGTCCACGTTGCGCTTTGGGGCGTTTCCTGTCGCGGGCGCTAGGCCTACCCACACAAGTGAGGTATCATTTTTATCGGGAGACGTGGGGGAACGTTGGGTGGAAGGAAATTTGTGGCTCCTCTCAGATTCCAGAACTTTCTGCCACAGAAATGTGAGGAACATGTGTTTTTTTAGCCAAATTTTGAGGTTTGCAAAGGATTCTGGGTAACAGAACCTGGTCCGAGCCACACAAGTCACCCCATCTTGGATTCCCCTAGGTCTCTAGTTTTCAGAAATGCACAGGTTTGGTAGGTTTCCCTAGGTGGCGGCTGAGCTACAGGCCAAAATCTACAGGTAGGCACTTTGCAAAAAACACCTCTGTTTTCCTTCAAAAATTTGGCTGTGTCCACGTTGCGCTTTGGGGCGTTTCCTGTCGCGGGCGCTAGGCCTACCCACACAAGTGAGGTATCATTTTTATCGGGAGACGTGGGGGAACGCTGGGTGGAAGGAAATTTGTGGCTCCTCTCAGATTCCAGAACTTTCTGCCACAGAAATGTTAGGAACATGTGGTTTTTTAGCCAAATTTTGAGGTTTGCAAAGGATTCTGGGTAACAGAACCTGGTCCGAGCCACACAAGTCACCCCATCTTGGATTCCCCTAGGTCTCTAGTTTTCAGAAATGCACAGGTTTGGTAGGTCTCCCTAGGTGGCGGCTGAGCTACAGGCCAAAATCTACAGGTAGGCCCTTTGCAAAAAACACCTCTGTTTTCCTTCAAAAATTTGGCTGTGTCCACGTTGCGCTTTGGGGCGTTTCCTGTCGCGGGCGCTAGGCCTACCCACACAAGTGAGGTATCATTTTTATCGGGAGACGTGGGGGAACGCTGGGTGGAAGGAAATTTGTGGCTCCTCTCAGATTCCAGAAATGTCTGCCACAGAAATGTGAGGAACATGTGTTTTTTTAGCCAAATTTTGAGGTTTGCAAAGGATTCTGGGTAACAGAACCTGGTCCGAGCCACACAAGTCACCCCATCTTGGATTCCCCTAGGTCTCTAGTTTTCAGAAATGCACAGGTTTGGTAGGTTTCCCTAGGTGGCGGCTGAGCTACAGGCCAAAATCTACAGGTAGGCACTTTACAAAAAACACCTCTGTTTTCCTTCAAAAATTTGGCTGTGTCCACGTTGCGCTTTGGGGCGTTTCCTGTCGCGGGCGCTAGGCCTACCCACACAAGTGAGGTATAATTTTTATTGGGAGACGTGGGGGAATGCTGGGTGGAAGGAAATTTGTGGCTCCTCTCAGATTCCAGAACTTTCTGCCACAGAAATGTGAGGAACATGTGTTTTTTTAGCCAAATTTTGAGGTTTGCAAAGGATTCTGGGTAACAGAACCTTGTCCGAGCCACACAAGTCACCCCATCTTGGATTCCCCTAGGTCTCTAGTTTTCAGAAATGCACAGGTTTGGTAGGTCTCCCTAGGTGGCGGCTGAGCTACAGGCCGAAATCTACAGGTAGGGACTTTGCAAAAAACACCTCTGTTTTCCTTCAAAAATTTGGCTGTGTCCACGTGTAGTGCTTTCCTCTTATCTAGTTTCTAAGCACTAACATAACACAACAGAAATGCACTTCTGAGGTCAACGAAGACTTTTATTGTTGTTATATGAATGACGAATTAGTAGCTTTCCAGTCCGCGTTAATCAAACAAAATATATCAGTTTGCAATATACACAGCAGGTTATATTTATAAGATATTGAATGCAAAGCAAAACAAATACTTCACCGTGTAGGAACTATTTACAGCTACATCTTTCTAAGGTCTGCAAGCTGATGACCCCTGTCAGCCGCGAGAAAGAGTTTCATCTACCCACACGGGATGCTGGCAGCTGGCGCCAAGCTCCAGCACGAGGTCCGGCAGATTCGAATCTCACTCTCTGCAGCCTGTTACATTCGTTACAAAGGTGTGCCCCCTCCTCTCAGACCTGGGAAACTGAGCAAGCCTTTTGGAGACTGGCCAGGTCTCCAAGACTACTCCTGTTCCCAAGCTCAAGCGAAGAGAAAACAACACCCATGTACTCTCTCTTATCATGTCTAGTCTACTGTGAGAAAAACATCTTGGTTCTCTGGTGCAAAAACACAGCTTGGAAAAATACAGCTTGGATTCTCAACTGCAATGTCTAACTCCACGTTAAAGGCAATGGGCAGCTAACCTAAGTATCAAATGCAATGTCATGTTAAAGGCAATAGGCAGCTAACCTAAATATCAAATGCAATGTCTAGTGTCATGTCAAAGCCAATAGGCAGCTGAGCTGAATACAAAATGCAATGTCTTATATCATGTCAAAGCCCATAGGCAGCTGAGCTGAATACAAAATGCAATGTATAATATCATGTCAAAGCCAATAGGCAGCGGAGCTGAATACAAAATGCAATGTATAATATCATGTCAAAGCCAATAGGCAGCTGAGCTGAATATAAAATGCAATGTATAATATCATGTCAAAGCCAATAGGCAGCGGAGCTGAATATAAAATGCAATATATAATATCATGTCAAAGCCCATAGGCAGCTGAGCTGAATATAAAATGCAATATATAATATCATGTCAAAGCCAATAGGCAGAATATCTAATAGCATGTCAAAGTCAATAGGCAGCTAAACTGAATACATCATGTCAAAGCCAATAGGAATGCAATGTCAAAGCCAATAGGCGGCTAGACTGGATACAGCATGTCAAAGCCAATAGGCAGAATACAGAATGTAATGACTAATGCAATGTCAAAGCCCATAGGCGGCTAAACTGAATACAGAAAGTAATGGCTAATGCCATGTCAAAGCCAATAGGCGGCTCAACTGAACAAAACATACCATGTGCTACTGGTGAACATTGAGCAACTAATATGCGCAGTGGTGAAACACAAAGTCATTGGTCAAAACAAAACTTATCAAATAGCAGGACACCACGTTGCGCTTTGGGGCGTTTCCTGTCGCGGGCGCTAGGCCTACCCACACAAGTGAGGTATCATTTTTATCGGGAGACGTGGGGGAACGCTGGGTGGAAGGAAATTTGTGGCTCCTCTCAGATTCCAGAACTTTCTGCCACAGAAATGTGAGGAACATGTGTTTTTTTAGCCAAATTTTGAGGTTTGCAAAGGATTCTGGGTAACAGAACCTGGTCCGAGCCACACAAGTCACCCCATCTTGGATTCCCCTAGGTCTCTAGTTTTCAGAAATGCACAGGTTTGGTAGGTCTCCCTAGGTGGCGGCTGAGCTACAGGCCAAAATCTACAGGTAGGCACTTTGCAAAAAACACCTCTGTTTTCCTTCAAAAATTTGGCTGTGTCCACGTTGCGCTTTGGGGCGTTTCCTGTCGCGGGCGCTAGGCCTACCCACACAAGTGAGGTATCATTTTTATCGGGAGACGTGGGGGAACGCTGGGTGGAAGGAAATTTGTGGCTCCTCTCAGATTCCAGAAATTTCTGCCACAGAAATGTGAGGAACATGTGTTTTTTTAGCCAAATTTTGAGGTTTGCAAAAGATTCTGGGTAACAGAACCTGGTCCGAGCCACACAAGTCACCCCATCTTGGATTCCCCTAGGTCTCTAGTTTTCAGAAATGCACAGGTTTGGTAGGCTTCCCTAGGTGGCGGCTGAGCTACAGGCCAAAATCTACAGGTAGGCACTTTGCAAAAAACACCTCTGTTTTCCTTCAAAAATGTGGCTGTGTCCACGTTGCGCTTTGGGGCGTTTCCTGTCGCGGGCGCTAGGCCTACCCACACAAGTGAGGTATCATTTTTATTGGGAGACGTGGGGGAATGCTGGGTGGAAGGAAATTTGTGGCTCCTCTCAGATTCCAGAACTTTCTGCCACAGAAATGTGAGGAACATGTGTTTTTTTAGCCAAATTTTGAGGTTTGCAAAGGATTCTGGGTAACAGAACCTGGTCCGAGCCACACAAGTCACCCCATCTTGGATTCCCCTAGGTCTCTAGTTTTCAGAAATGCACAGGTTTGGTATGTTTCCCTAGGTGGCGGCTGAGCTACAGGCCAAAATCTACAGGTAGGCACTTTGCAAAAAACACCTCTGTTTTCCTTCAAAAATTTGGCTGTGTCCACGTTGCGCTTTGGGGCGTTTCCTGTCGCGGGCGCTAGGCCTACCCACACAAGTGAGGTATCATTTTTATCGGGAGACTTGGGGGAACGCTGGGTGGAAGGAAATTTGTGGCTCCTCTCAGATTCCAGAACTTTCTGCCACAGAAATGTGAGGAACATGTGGTTTTTTAGCCAAATTTTGAGGTTTGCAAAGGATTCTGGGTAACAGAACCTGGTCCGAGCCACACAAGTCACCCCATCTTGGATTCCCCTAGGTCTCTAGTTTTCAGAAATGCACAGGTTTGGTAGGTTTTTCCTAGGTGGCGGCTGAGCTACAGGCCAAAATCTACAGGTAGGCACTTTGCAAAAAACACCTCTGTTTTCCTTCAAAAATTTGACTGTGTCCACGTTGCGCTTTGGGGCGTTTCCTGTCGCGGGCGCTAGGCCTACCCACACAAGTGAGGTATCATTTTTATCGGGAGACGTGGGGGAATGCTGGGTGGAAGGAAATTTGTGGCTCCTCTCAGATTCCAGAACTTTCTGCCACAGAAATGTGAGGAACATGTGTTTTTTTAGCCAAATTTTGAGGTTTGCAAAGGATTCTGGGTAACAGAACCTGGTCCGAGCCACACAAGTCACCCCATCTTGGATTCCCCTAGGTCTCTAGTTTTCAGAAATGCACAGGTTTGGTAGGTTTCCCTAGGTGGCGGCTGAGCTACAGGCCAAAATCTACAGGTAGGCACTTTGCAAAAAACACCTCTGTTTTCCTTCAAAAATGTGGCTGTGTCCACGTTGCGCTTTGGGGCGTTTCCTGTCGCGGGCGCTAGGCCTACCCACACAAGTGAGGTATCATTTTTATCGGGAGACGTGGGGGAATGCTGGGTGGAAGGAAATTTGTGGCTCATCTCAGATTCCAGAACTTTCTGCCACAGAAATGTGAGGAACATGTGTTTTTTTAGCCAAATTTTGAGGTTTGCAAAGGATTCTGGGTAACAGAACCTGGTCCGAGCCACACAAGTCACCCCATCTTGGATTCCCCTAGGTCTCTAGTTTTCAGAAATGCACAGTTCTGATGGATACAACTACCTGTGGATTCCTCCCATGGCGCCAGCATTCGACGGAAATCTTCTTACTAGTCTCTGCACGTCGACGAGGACGTCACTCTAGCCCACGCGACGCCGTCTGATGTCATACAGGCAATAAGAGGTCCTCGATGACGTGCGGACGTCAGTTCCCTTTTTTCCGTGCATTCGAAACGGTTATCTTCGAGGGAGCAACTGTTACTTTTGTGGTTACAGTGTATTTTTGCTGCGTAGCCTTTCGCTGTGGTAATAATGTCGCAGAGAAAGTCTGGATTCAAGCCTTGTCGTGAGTGTGGAGGCAAGATGTCGGTGACGGATCCTCATTCCGATTGCCTTTGGTGTTTGAGCTCCGACCACGACGTCTCGACTTGTGATTCATGCCAGCACATGAATCCGAAGGCCCTCAAAGAACGTGAGGCGAAGCTGTTTATGGCAAAATCGAAGGAGAAGCATCACAAGAAGTCTTCTTCTCCAAGACATCGGCGTCATCGAGACTCCCGGCGCCGTAGAGAATCTCGGCGTCATTCGAAGGAGACTCGTTCCAGGTCTTCGGATCGGCGCCGAAGGACATGGGAGATTAGTCCCACGGTTACGCCGCATCCTTCGACGCCGTTGCCCTCTCCGGCGTCTCCAACTTCACCTGGACAGGCGTCGGTGATTGAGGTATTGGAGCCTCAGGTGTTTTCTCCGGCGCAGACGCCGAGGCCGGCGTCGGGGTCGCCTCCGAGACAGGCACCTCAGTATCCGGCTTTTCCCACCCCTGGAGCCGATAGTTCCGCATTCTTGAATGCGATGTATGCCATCTTCCAACAGATGGCTCCAGGGGGTGCTCCGGCTGGGCCTTTGGCCTTTTCTTTGGGTGATCCTGCGCCTCTTCGGCCGGCACCCTTTATGCCCTTTCTCCCTTTTGGGAACGTGGGCTCGGCGCCAGTGTCGGCGCTGGTGGCCGCTCCGGTGGCTTCAGAAGGATTGGCCCCGGGGATTTCCATCCCGTCGACGTCGACGTCGGGATTTCGGCCTGTGACTCCGGTGGGTCCATCTGCTTCAGCTGCTCTTTCGTCGGCGCCGAAGTTACCTGTGGCGCCGGACGCGGCGTCGGTGGCTTCTGAAGATTGGCGCCGATCTTCGACTTCGGCGGAGGCATTGTCGACTCCGCGTATTGAACAACGACTTCATTCGAGGAGACGTGCTCTCCGTGTATTAGAGGAGCAGGAGTACCAACGAGCCCTGGAGGAAGGAGAGCTAGAGGACTCGGGTGATGGGCTGCGTGGTCTGGAGTCGGCCAGTGGGCTGGACACTTCCCCTGAGTGGGATCTTTCGTCCCCGGGAGAATATACTGAGGAGGCTGCTTCCTTTCATGCAGTGGTACGGAAGGCAGCTAGTTTTTTGGACCTGCCTTTGCCGGTGGTGGAGGCTAAACAAAACCTTTTAACAGAGGTGTTACATCCGGCCTCAGCTGCGGCGGAGCCTCTTTTGCCATTTAATGACGCTCTGCTGGATCCGGTGTTAGAGGTGTGGAAGAGGCCGGCATCTTCCCCAGCAGTTCACAGAGCCGTGGCCAGGAGGTATCGGGCGGCTCCGACTGACCCTAGTTTTCTATCTAGGCACCCTACGCCGGAGAGCTTGGTGGTGCAGGCCTCCTGTTCATCCAAGTCAGCGCCTGGTTCTTTCCCGACGGTGCCTGGGGACAGAGATTCTAAGAAACTAGAGGCGCAGTCCAAGAAGATTTTTTCGTCCTGCAGTCTGGCATTAAAAGCCACTAATGCAACCTGTATCCTGGGGAGGTATATTCATGCTCTGATGGATGACATTTCCTCATCGTTTACAGAACTTCCCCAGGGTCTTTTGGATCTTGCTTCAAATGCCCAGGCTGCTGCGACCCAGATTATCCAGACGGGACTGGATACCACCGACTCGGTAGCCAGAGCAATGGGCACAACTGTGGTGGCAAGGAGACAGGCCTGGCTCCGTAACTCGGGCTTTTCTGCGGATGTACAGTCCACATTGTTGGATCTCCCGTTTGATGGGGACAAACTGTTTGGGGCCAAGGCTGATTCGGCCTTGGAACGTTTTAAGGAAAGCAGGGCCACGGCTAAGTCGTTAGGGCTCCAAGCTCCTTCTGCCACGGCCTCTTCCAGATTTTTCAGGAGGTTTCGTGGATTTGGGCGCTGCTCTTCCTCCTCTTCCTTTCGGGGAAGATATCAGCAACCTGCCTCTTCCCATCCCTATAGATCTTTTAGGGGGAGAGGTAGGGTCCGCACCAGAGGAGCCTCTCAGCAGCACTCTGCCTCTTCCTCATCCTCTGGCGGGGTGCAGCAGGGGAAGCAGCCTTAGGCTTCCGCCATTTCCCACTCACTCCTCTCCTGTAGGGGGAAGATTACAGCATTTTCTCACAAAATGGAAGACTGTTACAACGGACACGTGGGTTCTCAGTATTGTGGGAAAAGGCTACACCCTTCCCTTTCGGGAGTTCCCGCCCCTCATCCCGCCCCGCCCTTCTTATTGTTCAGAAGAACACCTCCTGTTGCTAGAACAGGAGGTACAAGTCCTCCTTTCAAAGGGCGCGGTGGAGTTGGTCCCAGAGCAGGAAAGGGGTCGAGGATGTTACTCAAGGTATTTCCTGATACCCAAGAAGGATGGTCGTTTGAGACCAATTCTGGACCTGAGGATCTTGAATTGGTTCCTCAAGCAGGAAAAGTTCAAGATGCTGACCCTAGCACAGGTGCTTTTGGCGTTGAACAAAGAAGACTGGATGGTGTCTGTCGACTTGCAGGATGCTTACTTTCATATCCCGATTCTCAAGTCACACAGGAAGTATCTCCGGTTTGTGGTGGGATCGCAGCACTATCAGTTTGCGGTCCTTCCGTTTGGTCTTACTTCAGCACCTCGAGTCTTCACGAAGGTGATGTCGGTGGTTGCGGCAGAACTCAGAAGGAAGGGGATAGCAGTATTCCCTTACTTGGACGACTGGTTGATCAAAGCCAAGTCCCCGGAGCTTGTGTCGCATCATCTGCAGTCAACAACCCAGTTGTTGTTCGACCTGGGTTTTTCGGTGAACGAGCCCAAATCTCACCTAGAGCCCTCTCAGCGCCTCCTGTTCATAGGGGCAGTACTGGATACAACATTGGGTCGGGCCTTTCCTCCGCCTCAGCGGATTCAAGATATTCAGGATTTGGTTCCAATGTTTCGAAATGGAGCGGTAGTTCCAGTCCTCAAGGTCCTTCGTCTGCTCGGTCTGTTTGCCTCCTGCATTCTGTTGGTCACGCATGCTCGCTGGCACATGAGGGCTCTTCAGTGGTGCCTCCGAAGGCAGTGGTCTCAACACAAAGGGGATCTAGAGGGTACTGTCAAGATCTCCAGAGATGCTGCTGTGGATTTGAAGTGGTGGATTGCAAGCAACAATCTTTCACAAGGAAAGCCGTTCCAGCAGTCGCCACCAGTGGCCACAGTCATAACGGATGCTTCCACTCTAGGGTGGGGAGCTCATCTGGGGGATCTGGAGATCAAAGGTCTTTGGTCTCCAGAGGAACAGATGTTTCACATCAATCTGTTAGAGTTACGGGCTGTACGTCTGGCTCTCAAGGCCTTCCTCCCTTCCCTTCGTGGTCAGTCGGTACAGGTCCTAACGGACAATACTACCACGATGTGGTACATAAACAAGCAGGGAGGAGTGGGGTCGTACCTTCTCTGCAGAGAAGCTCTTCGACTATGGTCCTGGGCAATGGACCATCAGATTTGCTTGATAGCAAACCATCTGGCCGGAGTCTTGAACGTGCGTGCGGACAGTCTCAGTCGCCATTTCTCGGCAGACCACGAGTGGCGTCTCCATCCAGATCAAGTCCGTTTAATCTTCCAGAGGTGGGGGTTTCCTCGGATAGATCTGTTTGCCACTCGAGAGAACGCACATTGTCCGTTATTCTGCAGCCTCCAGTATCCGATGCAGGGAGCGTTGGGGGACGCGTTTCAAATAACCTGGTGCGGCCAGTTGCTTTACGCGTTTCCTCCCATACCCTTGATTCCTCGAGTATTGAGGAAGATTCGCCAGGACCGGGCTCTAGTCATCCTAATAGCTCCGGATTGGCCAAGGAGGGTATGGTACTCCGACCTTCTCCAACTCTCAATGTGCCCTCCGCTCCGTCTCCCTTTCAGGGCAGACCTCCTCTCGCAGTCGCAGGGGCAGGTTTTACACCCCAACCTCCAGAGTCTGCACCTTCATGCCTGGAGATTGAACGGGGCAACCTGAGTTCCTTCTCTCTCCCGCCTGAGGTAGTGGATGTTATATTAGCGGCCAGGCGACACTCCACTAAATCTATCTACGCTAATAGATGGTCTAAATTTGTTGCGTGGTGTGGAGAGAGGCAGATTGATCCTTTGCATGCTCATCTATCGGACGTTTTGTCTTTTGCTCTGTCTCTAGCGCAGAAAGGTTGTGCAGTGGCTACCATTAAGGGTTATTTATCGGCCTTGTCAGCCTTCATATGTCTTCCAGACCAACCATCTTTATTTAAATCCCCTATTGTTATTAGATTCTTGAAAGGTCTTCTAAATAAATATCCTCCAAAGCCATTCGTTATGCCGCAATGGGATTTGTCCTTGGTCCTGACTTTCCTTATGGGGTCCCCTTTTGAACCTATGCATTCTTGCCCCTTAAGGTATTTGGTTTTAAAAACAGTCTTCCTGATAGCTATAACATCAGCAAGGAGAGTGAGTGAGTTGCAGGCCTTATCAGTAAAGCCCCCTTATACAACTTTTTATGGGGATAAGGTGGTGTTGAGGACCAAGGCTGCTTTCCTCCCGAAGGTTGTTTCACCCTTCCATTTGGCTCAGCCAATTACTTTGTCCACGTTCTATCCTCCGCCTCATCCTTCCAAAGAGGAAGAAAGACTGCACCGTCTGGACCCAAAGAGAGCGTTGAGCTTCTTTATTGATAGAACAAAGGATTTCAGGCTGGAGGATCAGCTGTTTATTGGATACGTGGGCAAGAGGAGAGGAAAGGCAGTCCACAAGAGAACACTATCTAGGTGGGTTGTTCTTTGCATTAAAATCTGTTACTCTTTGGCAAAGAAGGATCCTCCTGAGGGCATTAGAGCTCATTCCACCAGAGCTAAGTCGGCCACTTCGGCCTTGGCCAGGGGTGTTCCTGTGGTCGACATCTGCAAGGCCGCAACTTGGTCGTCCCTTCACACTTTTGCAAAACATTACTGTTTGGATTCTGAGGTTAGAAGGGACGGCCATTTTGCACGGTCAGTGCTGCAGGATTTCTTGGTTTGACCATTTAGGCACCCACCGCCGGGCGTGGTACTGCTTTGGGACTCTATTCATTAGGTGAGGAATCCACAGGTAGTTGTATCCATCAGAAGAACGAGTTACTTACCTTCGGTAACGACTTTTCTGGTGGATACATTAGCTACCTGTGGATTCCTCACGGTCCCACCCGCCTCCCCGTTGCCTTTCTGGTCTTACCAAGTAATCCTTGAGTACGCTCCTCTTGGTCTTTGAGGGTGCAATAGATGTTGTATATATTATATTTATATATGTATATATGTATATATCTTTGTGTATATACTTGATGTGTATATATATTTTTTAAAAAGAGAGAGTTATATATATATATAAAAGATTTACAGTTATTCATGCAATGTTGTGTATTTTTACAATGTAATGGGATGTTGCCTTGCTCTTTCATTGCATTGCCTGGTTTTTCTCATGCACGTAAAAAATGATTGGTACTGACGTCCGCACGTCGTCGAGGACCTCTTATTGCCTGTATGACGTCAGACGGCGTCGCGTGGGCTAGAGTGACGTCCTCGTCGACGTGCAGAGACTAGTAAGAAGATTTCCGTCGAATGCTGGCGCCATGGGAGTATTCATTAGGTGAGGAATCCACAGGTAGCTAATGTATCCACCAGAAAAGTCGTTACCGAAGGTAAGTAACTCGTTCGTTTGGTAGGTTTCCCTAGGTGGCGGCTGAGCTACAGGCCAAAATCTACAGGTAGGCACTTTGCAAAAAACACCTCTGTTTTCCTTCAAAAATTTGGCTGTGTCCACGTTGCGCTTTGGGGCGTTTCCTGTCGCGGGCGCTAGGCCTACCCACACAAGTGAGGTATCATTTTTATCGGGAGACGTGGGGGAACGCTGGGTGGAAGGAAATTTGTGGCTCCTCTCAGATTTTAGAACTTTCTGCCACAGAAATGTGAGGAACATGTGTTTTTTTTAGCCAAATTTTGAGGTTTGCAAAGGATTCTGGGTAACAGGACCTGGTCCGAGCCACACAAGTCACCCCATCTTGGATTCCCCTAGGTCTCTAGTTTTCAGAAATGCACAGGTTTGGTAGGTTTCCCTAGGTGGCGGCTGAGCTACAGGCCAAAATCTACAGGTAGGCTCTTTGCAAAAAACACCTCTGTTTTCCTTCAAAAATTTGACTGTGTCCACGTTGCGCTTTGGGGCGTTTCCTGTCGCGGGCGCTAGGCCTACCCACACAAGTGAGGTATCATTTTTATCGGGAGACATGGGGGAACGCTGGGTGGAAGGAAATTCGTGGCTCCTCTCAGATTGCAGAACTTTCTGCCACAGAAATGGGAGGAACATGTGTTTTTTTAGCCAAATTTTGAGGTTTGCAAAGGATTCTGGGTAACAGAACCTGGTCTGAGCCACACAAGTCACCCCATCTTGGATTCCCCTAGGTCTCTAGTTTTCAGAAATGCACAGGTTTGGTAGGTTTCCCTAGGTGGCGGCTGAGCTACAGGCCAAAATCTACAGGTAGGCACTTTGCAAAAAACACCTCTGTTTTCCTTCAAAAATTTGGCTGTGTCCACGTTGCGCTTTGGGGCGTTTCCTGTCCCGGGCGCTAGGCCTACCCACACAAGTGAGGTATCATTTTTATCGGGAGACGTGGGGGAACGCTGGGTGGAAGGACATTTGTGGCTCCTCTCAGATTCCAGAACTTTTTGCCACAGAAATGTGAGGAACATGTGGTTTTTTAGCCAAATTTTGAGGTTTGCAAAGGATTCTGGGTAACAGAACCTGGTCCAAGCCACACAAGTCACCCCAACTTGGATTCCCCTAGGTCTCTAGTTTTCAGAAATGCACAGGTTTGGTAGGTCTCCCTAGGTGGCGGCTGAGCTACAGGCCAAAATCTACAGGTAGGCACTTTGCAAAAAACACCTCTGTTTTCCTTCAAAAATGTGGCTGTGTCCACGTTGCGCTTTGGGGCGTTTCCTGTCGCGGGCGCTAGGCCTACCCACACAAGTGAGGTATCATTTTTATCGGGAGACGTGGGGGAACGTTGTGTGGAAGGAAATTTGTGGCTCCTCTCAGATTCCAGAACTTTCTGCCACAGAAATGTGAGGAACATGTGTTTTTTTAGCCAAATTTTGAGGTTTGCAAAGGATTCTGGGTAACAGAACCTGGTCCGAGCCACACAAGTCACCCCATCTTGGATTCCCCTAGGTCTCTAGTTTTAAGAAATGCACAGGTTTGGTAGGTTTCCCTAGGTGGCGGCTGAGCTACAGGCCAAAATCTACAGGTAGGCACTTTGCAAAAAACACCTCTGTTTTCCTTCAAAAATTTGGCTGTGTCCACGTTGCGCTTTGGGGCGTTTCCTGTCGCGGGCGCTAGGCCTACCCACACAAGTGAGGTATCATGTTTATCGGGAGACGTGGGGGAACGCTGGGTGGAAGGAAATTTGTGGCACCTCTCAGATTCCAGAACTTTCTGCCACAGAAATGTGAGGAACATGTGGTTTTTTAGCCAAATTTTGAGGTTTGCAAAGGATTCTGGGTAACAGAACCTGGTCCGAGCCACACAAGTCACCCCATCTTGGATTCCCCTACGTCTCTAGTTTTCAGAAATGCACAGGTTTGGTAGGTCTCCCTAGGTGGCGGCTGAGCTACAGGCCAAAATCTACAGGTAGGCCCTTTGCAAAAAACACCTCTGTTTTCCTTCAAAAATTTGGCTGTGTCCACGTTGCGCTTTGGGGCGTTTCCTGTCGCGGGCGCTAGGCCTACCCACACAAGTGAGGTATCATTTTTATCGGGAGACGTGGGGGAACGCTGGGTGGAAAGAAATTTGTGGCTCCTCTCAGATTCCAGAAATGTCTGCCACAGAAATGTGAGGAACATGTGTTTTTTTAGCCAAATTTTGAGGTTTGCAAAGGATTCTGGGTAACAGAACCTTGTCCGAGCCACACAAGTCACCCCATCTTGGATTCCCCTAGGTCTCTAGTTTTCAGAAATGCACAGGTTTGGTAGGTCTCCCTAGGTGGCGGCTGAGCTACAGGCCGAAATCTACAGGTAGGGACTTTGCAAAAAACACCTCTGTTTTCCTTCAAAAATTTGGCTGTGTCCACGTTGCGCTTTGGGGCGTTTCCTGTCGCGGGCGCTAGGCCTACCCACACAAGTGAGGTATCATTTTTATCGGGAGACGTGGGGGAACGCTGGGTGGAAGGAAATTTGTGGCTCCTCTCAGATTCCAGAACTTTCTGCCACAGAAATGTGAGGAACATGTGTTTTTTTAGCCAAATTTTGAGGTTTGCAAAGGATTCTGGGTAACAGAACCTGGTCCGAGCCACACAAGTCACCCCATCTTGGATTCCCCTAGGTCTCTAGTTTTCAGAAATGCACAGGTTTGGTAGGTCTCCCTAGGTGGCGGCAGAGCTACAGGCCAAAATCTACAGGTAGGCACTTTGCAAAAAACACCTCTGTTTTCCTTCAAAAATTTGGCTGTGTCCACGTTGCGCTTTGGGGCGTTTCCTGTCGCGGGCGCTAGGCCTACCCACACAAGTGAGGTATCATGTTTATCGGGAGACGTGGGGGAACGCTGGGTGGAAGGAAATTTGTGGCTCCTCTCAGATTCCAGAACTTTCTGCCACAGAAATGTGAGGAACATGTGGTTTTTTAGCCAAATTTTGAGGTTTGCAAAGGATTCTGGGTAACAGAACCTGGTCCGAGCCACACAAGTCACCCCATCTTGGATTCCCCTACGTCTCTAGTTTTCAGAAATGCACAGGTTTGGTAGGTCTCCCTAGGTGGCGGCTGAGCTACAGGCCAAAATCTACAGGTAGGCCCTTTGCAAAAAACACCTCTGTTTTCCTTCAAAAATTTGGCTGTGTCCACGTTGCGCTTTGGGGCGTTTCCTGTCGCGGGCGCTAGGCCTACCCACACAAGTGAGGTATCATTTTTATCGGGAGACGTGGGGGAACGCTGGGTGGAAGGAAATTTGTGGCTCCTCTCAGATTCCAGAAATGTCTGCCACAGAAATGTGAGGAACATGTGTTTTTTTAGCCAAATTTTGAGGTTTGCAAAGGATTCTGGGTAACAGAACCTTGTCCGAGCCACACAAGTCACCCCATCTTGGATTCCCCTAGGTCTCTAGTTTTCAGAAATGCACAGGTTTGGTAGGTCTCCCTAGGTGGCGGCTGAGCTACAGGCCGAAATCTACAGGTAGGGACTTTGCAAAAAACACCTCTGTTTTCCTTCAAAAATTTGGCTGTGTCCACGTTGCGCTTTGGGGCGTTTCCTGTCGCGGGCGCTAGGCCTACCCACACAAGTGAGGTATCATTTTTATCGGGAGACGTGGGGGAACGCTGGGTGGAAGCAAATTTGTGGCTCCTCTCAGATTCCAGAACTTTCTGCCACAGAAATGTGAGGAACATGTGTTTTTTTAGCCAAATTTTGAGGTTTGCAAAGGATTCTGGGTAACAGAACCTGGTCCGAGCCACACAAGTCACCCCATCTTGGATTCCCCTAGGTCTCTAGTTTTCAGAAATGCACAGGTTTGGTAGGTCTCCCTAGGTGGCGGCAGAGCTACAGGCCAAAATCTACAGGTAGGCACTTTGCAAAAAACACCTCTGTTTTCCTTCAAAAATTTGGCTGTGTCCACGTTGCGCTTTGGGGCGTTTCCTGTCGCGGGCGCTAGGCCTACCCACACAAGTGAGGTATCATTTTTATCGGGAGTCGTGGGGGAACGCTGGGTGGAAGGAAATTTGTGGCTCCTCTCAGATTCCAGAAATTTCTGCCACAGAAATGTGAGGAACATGTGTTTTTTTAGCCAAATTTTGAGGTTTGCAAAAGATTCTGGGTAACAGAACCTGGTCCGAGCCACACAAGTCACCCCATCTTGGATTCCCCTAGGTCTCTAGTTTTCAGAAATGCACAGGTTTGGTAGGTTTCCCTAGGTGGCGGCTGAGCTACAGGCCAAAATCTACAGGTAGGCACTTTGCAAAAAACACCTCTGTTTTCCTTCAAAAATTTGGCTGTGTCCACGTTGCGCTTTGGGGCGTTTCCTGTCGTGGGCGCTAGGCCTACCCACACAAGTGAGGTATCATTTTTATCGGGAGACGTGGGGGAACGTTGGGTGGAAGGAAATTTGTGGCTCCTCTCAGATTCCAGAACTTTCTGCCACAGAAATGTGAGGAACATGTGTTTTTTTAGCCAAATTTTGAGGTTTGCAAAGGATTCTGGGTAACAGAACCTGGTCCGAGCCACACAAGTCACCCCATCTTGGATTCCCCTAGGTCTCTAGTTTTCAGAAATGCACAGGTTTGGTAGGTTTCCCTAGGTGGCGGCTGAGCTACAGGCCAAAATCTACAGGTAGGCACTTTGCAAAAAACACCTCTGTTTTCCTTCAAAAATTTGGCTGTGTCCACGTTGCGCTTTGGGGCGTTTCCTGTCGCGGGCGCTAGGCCTACCCACACAAGTGAGGTATCATTTTTATCGGGAGACGTGGGGGAACGTTGTGTGGAAGGAAATTTGTGGCTCCTCTCAGATTCCAGAACTTTCTGCCACAGAAATGTGAGGAACATGTGTTTTTTTAGCCAAATTTTGAGGTTTGCAAAGGATTCTGGGTAACAGAACCTGGTCCGAGCCACACAAGTCACCCCATCTTGGATTCCCCTAGGTCTCTAGTTTTAAGAAATGCACAGGTTTGGTAGGTTTCCCTAGGTGGCGGCTGAGCTACAGGCCAAAATCTACAGGTAGGCACTTTGCAAAAAACACCTCTGTTTTCCTTCAAAAATTTGGCTGTGTCCACGTTGCGCTTTGGGGCGTTTCCTGTCGCGGGCGCTAGGCCTACCCACACAAGTGAGGTATCATTTTTATCGGGAGACGTGGGGGAACGTTGTGTGGAAGGAAATTTGTGGCTCCTCTCAGATTCCAGAACTTTCTGCCACAGAAATGTGAGGAACATGTGTTTTTTTAGCCAAATTTTGAGGTTTGCAAAGGATTCTGGGTAACAGAACCTGGTCCGAGCCACACAAGTCACCCCATCTTGGATTCCCCTAGGTCTCTAGTTTTAAGAAATGCACAGGTTTGGTAGGTTTCCCTAGGTGGCGGCTGAGCTACAGGCCAAAATCTACAGGTAGGCACTTTGCAAAAAACACCTCTGTTTTCCTTCAAAAATTTGGCTGTGTCCACGTTGCGCTTTGGGGCGTTTCCTGTCGCGGGCGCTAGGCCTACCCACACAAGTGAGGTATCATGTTTATCGGGAGACGTGGGGGAACGCTGGGTGGAAGGAAATTTGTGGCTCCTCTCAGATTCCAGAACTTTCTGCCACAGAAATGTGAGGAACATGTGGTTTTTTAGCCAAATTTTGAGGTTTGCAAAGGATTCTGGGTAACAGAACCTGGTCCGAGCCACACAAGTCACCCCATCTTGGATTCCCCTACGTCTCTAGTTTTCAGAAATGCACAGGTTTGGTAGGTCTCCCTAGGTGGCGGCTGAGCTACAGGCCAAAATCTACAGGTAGGCCCTTTGCAAAAAACACCTCTGTTTTCCTTCAAAAATTTGGCTGTGTCCACGTTGCGCTTTGGGGCGTTTCCTGTCGCGGGCGCTAGGCCTACCCACACAAGTGAGGTATCATTTTTATCGGGAGACGTGGGGGAACGCTGGGTGGAAGGAAATTTGTGGCTCCTCTCAGATTCCAGAAATGTCTGCCACAGAAATGTGAGGAACATGTGTTTTTTTAGCCAAATTTTGAGGTTTGCAAAGGATTCTGGGTAACAGAACCTTGTCCGAGCCACACAAGTCACCCCATCTTGGATTCCCCTAGGTCTCTAGTTTTCAGAAATGCACAGGTTTGGTAGGTCTCCCTAGGTGGCGGCTGAGCTACAGGCCGAAATCTACAGGTAGGGACTTTGCAAAAAACACCTCTGTTTTCCTTCAAAAATTTGGCTGTGTCCACGTTGCGCTTTGGGGCGTTTCCTGTCGCGGGCGCTAGGCCTACCCACACAAGTGAGGTATCATTTTTATCGGGAGACGTGGGGGAACGCTGGGTGGAAGGAAATTTGTGGCTCCTCTCAGATTCCAGAACTTTCTGCCACAGAAATGTGAGGAACATGTGTTTTTTTAGCCAAATTTTGAGGTTTGCAAAGGATTCTGGGTAACAGAACCTGGTCCGAGCCACACAAGTCACCCCATCTTGGATTCCCCTAGGTCTCTAGTTTTCAGAAATGCACAGGTTTGGTAGGTCTCCCTAGGTGGCGGCAGAGCTACAGGCCAAAATCTACAGGTAGGCACTTTGCAAAAAACACCTCTGTTTTCCTTCAAAAATTTGGCTGTGTCCACGTTGCGCTTTGGGGCGTTTCCTGTCGCGGGCGCTAGGCCTACCCACACAAGTGAGGTATCATTTTTATCGGGAGTCGTGGGGGAACGCTGGGTGGAAGGAAATTTGTGGCTCCTCTCAGATTCCAGAAATTTCTGCCACAGAAATGTGAGGAACATGTGTTTTTTTAGCCAAATTTTGAGGTTTGCAAAAGATTCTGGGTAACAGAACCTGGTCCGAGCCACACAAGTCACCCCATCTTGGATTCCCCTAGGTCTCTAGTTTTCAGAAATGCACAGGTTTGGTAGGTTTCCCTAGGTGGCGGCTGAGCTACAGGCCAAAATCTACAGGTAGGCACTTTGCAAAAAACACCTCTGTTTTCCTTCAAAAATTTGGCTGTGTCCACGTTGCGCTTTGGGGCGTTTCCTGTCGCGGGCGCTAGGCCTACCCACACAAGTGAGGTATCATTTTTATCGGGAGACGTGGGGGAACGTTGGGTGGAAGGAAATTTGTGGCTCCTCTCAGATTCCAGAACTTTCTGCCACAGAAATGTGAGGAACATGTGTTTTTTTAGCCAAATTTTGAGGTTTGCAAAGGATTCTGGGTAACAGAACCTGGTCCGAGCCACACAAGTCACCCCATCTTGGATTCCCCTAGGTCTCTAGTTTTCAGAAATGCACAGGTTTGGTAGGTTTCCCTAGGTGGCGGCTGAGCTACAGGCCAAAATCTACAGGTAGGCACTTTGCAAAAAACACCTCTGTTTTCCTTCAAAAATTTGGCTGTGTCCACGTTGCGCTTTGGGGCGTTTCCTGTCGCGGGCGCTAGGCCTACCCACACAAGTGAGGTATCATTTTTATCGGGAGACGTGGGGGAACGCTGGGTGGAAGGAAATTTGTGGCTCCTCTCAGATTCCAGAACTTTCTGCCACAGAAATGTGAGGAACATGTGGTTTTTTAGCCAAATTTTGAGGTTTGCAAAGGATTCTGGGTAACAGAACCTGGTCCGAGCCACACAAGTCACCCCATCTTGGATTCCCCTAGGTCTCTAGTTTTCAGAAATGCACAGGTTTGGTAGGTCTCCCTAGGTGGCGGCTGAGCTACAGGCCAAAATCTACAGGTAGGCCCTTTGCAAAAAACACCTCTGTTTTCCTTCAAAAATTTGGCTGTGTCCACGTTGCGCTTTGGGGCGTTTCCTGTCGCGGGCGCTAGGCCTACCCACACAAGTGAGGTATCATTTTTATCGGGAGACGTGGGGGAACGCTGGGTGGAAGGAAATTTGTGGCTCCTCTCAGATTCCAGAAATGTCTGCCACAGAAATGTGAGGAACATGTGTTTTTTTAGCCAAATTTTGAGGTTTGCAAAGGATTCTGGGTAACAGAACCTGGTCCGAGCCACACAAGTCACCCCATCTTCGATTCCCCTAGGTCTCTAGTTTTCAGAAATGCACAGGTTTGGTAGGTTTCCCTAGATGGCGGCTGAGCTACAGGCCAAAATCTACAGGTAGGCACTTTGCAAAAAACACCTCTGTTTTCCTTCAAAAATTTGGCTGTGTCCACGTTGCGCTTTGGGGCATTTCCTGTCGCGGGCGCTAGGCCTACCCACACAAGTGAGGTATCATTTTTATTGGGAGACGTGGGGGAATGCTGGGTGGAAGGAAATTTGTGGCTCCTCTCAGATTCCAGAACTTTCTGCCACAGAAATGTGAGGAACATGTGTTTTTTTAGCCAAATTTTGAGGTTTGCAAAGGATTCTGGGTAACAGAACCTTGTCCGAGCCACACAAGTCACCCCATCTTGGATTCCCCTAGGTCTCTAGTTTTCAGAAATGCACAGGTTTGGTAGGTCTCCCTAGGTGGCGGCTGAGCTACAGGCCGAAATCTACAGGTAGGGACTTTGCAAAAAACACCTCTGTTTTCCTTCAAAAATTTGGCTGTGTCCACGTTGCGCTTTGGGGCGTTTCCTGTCGCGGGCGCTAGGCCTACCCACACAAGTGAGGTATCATTTTTATCGGGAGACGTGGGGGAACGCTGGGTGGAAGGAAATTTGTGGCTCCTCTCAGATTCCAGAACTTTCTGCCACAGAAATGTGAGGAACATGTGTTTTTTTAGCCAAATTTTGAGGTTTGCAAAGGATTCTGGGTAACAGAACCTGGTCCGAGCCACACAAGTCACCCCATCTTGGATTCCCCTAGGTCTCTAGTTTTCAGAAATGCACAGGTTTGGTAGGTCTCCCTAGGTGGCGGCTGAGCTACAGGCCAAAATCTACAGGTAGGCACTTTGCAAAAAACACCTCTGTTTTCCTTCAAAAATTTGGCTGTGTCCACGTTGCGCTTTGGGGCGTTTCCTGTCGCGGGCGCTAGGCCTACCCACACAAGTGAGGTATCATTTTTATCGGGAGTCGTGGGGGAACGCTGGGTGGAAGGAAATTTGTGGCTCCTCTCAGATTCCAGAAATTTCTGCCACAGAAATGTGAGGAACATGTGTTTTTTTAGCCAAATTTTGAGGTTTGCAAAAGATTCTGGGTAACAGAACCTGGTCCGAGCCACACAAGTCACCCCATCTTGGATTCCCCTAGGTCTCTAGTTTTCAGAAATGCACAGGTTTGGTAGGTTTCCCTAGGTGGCGGCTGAGCTACAGGCCAAAATCTACAGGTAGGCACTTTGCAAAAAACACCTCTGTTTTCCTTCAAAAATTTGGCTGTGTCCACGTTGCGCTTTGGGGCGTTTCCTGTCGCGGGCGCTAGGCCTACCCACACAAGTGAGGTATCATTTTTATTGGGAGACGTGGGGGAATGCTGGGCGGAAGGAAATTTGTGGCTCCTCTCAGATTCCAGAACTTTTTGCCACAGAAATGTGAGGAACATGTGTTTTTTTAGCCAAATTTTGAGGTTTGCAAAGGATTCTGGGTAACAGAACCTGGTCCGAGCCACACAAGTCACCCCATCTTGG
Organism: Pleurodeles waltl; assembly: GCF_031143425.1. Lineage (NCBI taxonomy): Eukaryota > Metazoa > Chordata > Amphibia > Caudata > Salamandridae > Pleurodeles > Pleurodeles waltl. The sequence continues at coordinate 739,377,679 of NC_090447.1, read as the reverse complement.
ATTCCCCTAGGTCTCTAGTTTTCAGAAATGCACAGGTTTGGTAGGTTTCCCTAGGTGGCGGCTGAGCTACAGGCCAAAATCTACAGGTAGGCACTTTGCAAAAAACACCTCTGTTTTCCTTCAAAAATTTGGCTGTGTCCACGTTGCGCTTTGGGGCGTTTCCTGTCGCGGGCGCTAGGCCTACCCACACAAGTGAGGTATCATTTTTATCGGGAGACTTGGGGGAACGCTGGGTGGAAGGAAATTTGTGGCTCCTCTCAGATTCCAGAACTTTCTGCCACAGAAATGTGAGGAACATGTGGTTTTTTAGCCAAATTTTGAGGTTTGCAAAGGATTCTGGGTAACAGAACCTGGTCCGAGCCACACAAGTCACCCCATCTTGGATTCCCCTAGGTCTCTAGTTTTCAGAAATGCACAGGTTTGGTAGGTTTTTCCTAGGTGGCAGCTGAGCTACAGGCCAAAATCTACAGGTAGGCACTTTGCCAAAAACACCTCTGTTTTCCTTCAAAAATTTGACTGTGTCCACGTTGCGCTTTGGGGCGTTTCCTGTCGCGGGCGCTAGGCCTACCCACACAAGTGAGGTATCATTTTTATCGGGAGACGTGGGGGAATGCTGGGTGGAAGGAAATTTGTGGCTCCTCTCAGATTCCAGAACTTACTGCCACAGAAATGTGAGGAACATGTGTTTTTTTAGCCAAATTTTGAGGTTTGCAAAGGATTCTGGGTAACAGAACCTGGTCCGAGCCACACAAGTCACCCCATCTTGGATTCCCCTATGTCTCTAGTTTTCAGAAATGCACAGGTTTGGTAGGTCTCCCTAGGTGGCGGCTGAGCTACAGGCCGAAATCTACAGGTAGGGACTTTGCAAAAAACACCTCTGTTTTCCTTCAAAAATTTGGCTGTGTCCACGTTGCGCTTTGGGGCGTTTCCTGTCGCGGGCGCTAGGCCTACCCACACAAGTGAGGTATCATTTTTATCGGGAGACGTGGGGGAACGCTGGGTGGAAGGAAATTTGTGGCTCCTCTCAGATTCCAGAACTTTCTGCCACAGAAATGTGAGGAACATGTGTTTTTTTAGCCAAATTTTGAGGTTTGCAAAGGATTCTGGGTAACAGAACCTGGTCCGAGCCACACAAGTCACCCCATCTTGGATTCCCCTAGGTCTCTAGTTTTCAGAAATGCACAGGTTTGGTAGGTCTCCCTAGGTGGCGGCTGAGCTACAGGCCAAAATCTACAGGTAGGCACTTTGCAAAAAACACCTCTGTTTTCCTTCAAAAATTTGGCTGTGTCCACGTTGCGCTTTGGGGCGTTTCCTGTCGCGGGCGCTAGGCCTACCCACACAAGTGAGGTATCATTTTTATCGGGAGTCGTGGGGGAACGCTGGGTGGAAGGAAATTTGTGGCTCCTCTCAGATTCCAGAAATTTCTGCCACAGAAATGTGAGGAACATGTGTTTTTTTAGCCAAATTTTGAGGTTTGCAAAAGATTCTGGGTAACAGAACCTGGTCCGAGCCACACAAGTCACCCCATCTTGGATTCCCCTAGGTCTCTAGTTTTCAGAAATGCACAGGTTTGGTAGGTTTCCCTAGGTGGCGGCTGAGCTACAGGCCAAAATCTACAGGTAGGCACTTTGCAAAAAACACCTCTGTTTTCCTTCAAAAATTTGGCTGTGTCCACGTTGCGCTTTGGGGCGTTTCCTGTCGCGGGCGCTAGGCCTACCCACACAAGTGAGGTATCATTTTTATTGGGAGACGTGGGGGAATGCTGGGCGGAAGGAAATTTGTGGCTCCTCTCAGATTCCAGAACTTTTTGCCACAGAAATGTGAGGAACATGTGTTTTTTTAGCCAAATTTTGAGGTTTGCAAAGGATTCTGGGTAACAGAACCTGGTCCGAGCCACACAAGTCACCCCATCTTGGATTCCCCTAGGTCTCTAGTTTTCAGAAATGCACAGGTTTGGTAGGTTTCCCTAGGTGGCGGCTGAGCTACAGGCCAAAATCTACAGGTAGGCACTTTGCAAAAAACACCTCTGTTTTCCTTCAAAAATTTGGCTGTGTCCACGTTGCGCTTTGGGGCGTTTCCTGTCGCGGGCGCTAGGCCTACCCACACAAGTGAGGTATCATTTTTATCGGGAGACTTGGGGGAACGCTGGGTGGAAGGAAATTTGTGGCTCCTCTCAGATTCCAGAACTTTCTGCCACAGAAATGTGAGGAACATGTGGTTTTTTAGCCAAATTTTGAGGTTTGCAAAGGATTCTGGGTAACAGAACCTGGTCCGAGCCACACAAGTCACCCCATCTTGGATTCCCCTAGGTCTCTAGTTTTCAGAAATGCACAGGTTTGGTAGGTTTTTCCTAGGTGGCAGCTGAGCTACAGGCCAAAATCTACAGGTAGGCACTTTGCAAAAAACACCTCTGTTTTCCTTCAAAAATTTGACTGTGTCCACGTTGCGCTTTGGGGCGTTTCCTGTCGCGGGCGCTAGGCCTACCCACACAAGTGAGGTATCATTTTTATCGGGAGACGTGGGGGAATGCTGGGTGGAAGGAAATTTGTGGCTCCTCTCAGATTCCAGAACTTACTGCCACAGAAATGTGAGGAACATGTGTTTTTTTAGCCAAATTTTGAGGTTTGCAAAGGATTCTGGGTAACAGAACCTGGTCCGAGCCACACAAGTCACCCCATCTTGGATTCCCCTATGTCTCTAGTTTTCAGAAATGCACAGGTTTGGTAGGTTTCCCTAGGTGGCGGCTGAGCTACAGGCCAAAATCTACAGGTAGGCACTTTGCAAAAAACACCTCTGTTTTCCTTCAAAAATGTGGCTGTGTCCACGTTGCGCTTTGGGGCGTTTCCTGTCGCGGGCGCTAGGCCTACCCACACAAGTGAGGTATCATTTTTATCGGGAGACGTGGGGGAATGCTGGGTGGAAGGAAATTTGTGGCTCCTCTCAGATTCCAGAACTTTCTGCCACAGAAATGTGAGGAACATGTGTTTTTTTAGCCAAATTTTGAGGTTTGCAAAGGATTCTGGGTAACAGAACCTGGTCCGAGCCACACAAGTCACCCCATCTTGGATTCCCCTAGGTCTCTAGTTTTCAGAAATGCACAGTTCTGATGGATACAACTACCTGGATTCCTCACCTAATGAATACTCCCATGGCGCCAGCATTCGACGGAAATCTTCTTACTAGTCTCTGCACGTCGACGAGGACGTCACTCTAGCCCACGCGACGCCGTCTGACGTCATACAGGCAATAAGAGGTCCTCGACGACGTGCGAACGTCAGTTCCCTTTTTTCCGTGCATTCGAAACGGTTATCTTCGAGGGAGCAACTGTTACTTTTGTGGTTACAGTGTATTTTTGCTGCGTAGCCTTTCGCTGTGGTAATAATGTCGCAGAGAAAGTCTGGATTCAAGCCTTGTCGTGAGTGTGGAGGCAAGATGTCGGTGACGGATCCTCATTCCGATTGCCTTTGGTGTTTGAGCTCCGACCACGACGTCTCGAGTTGTGATTCATGCCAGCACATGAATCCGAAGGCCCTCAAAGAACGTGAGGCGAAGCTGTTTATGGCAAAATCGAAGGAGAAGCATCACAAGAAGTCTTCTTCTCCAAGACATCGGCGTCATCGAGACTCCCGGCGCCGTAGAGAATCTCGGCGTCATTCGAAGGAGACTCGTTCCAGGTCTTCGGATCGGCGCCGAAGGACATGGGAGATTAGTCCCACGGTTACGCCGCATCCTTCGACGCCGTTGCCCTCTCCGGCGTCTCCAACTTCACCTGGACAGGCGTCGGTGATTGAGGTATTGGAGCCTCAGGTGTTTTCTCCGGCGCAGACGCCGAGGCCGGCGTCGGGGTCGCCTCCGAGACAGGCACCTCAGTATCCGGCTTTTCCCACCCCTGGAGCCGATAGTTCCGCATTCTTGAATGCGATGTATGCCATCTTCCAACAGATGGCTCCAGGGGGTGCTCCGGCTGGGCCTTTGGCCTTTTCTTTGGGTGATCCTGCGCCTCTTCGGCCGGCACCCTGTATGCCCTTTCTCCCTTTTGGGAACGTGGGCTCGGCGCCAGTGTCGGCGCTGGTGGCCGCTCCGGTGGCTTCAGAAGGATTGGCCCCGGGGATTTCCATCCCGTCGACGTCGACGTCGGGATTTCGGCCTGTGACTCCGGTGGGTCCATCTGCTTCAGCTGCTCTTTCGTCGGCGCCGAAGTTACCTGTGGCGCCGGACGCGGCGTCGGTGGCTTCTGAAGATTGGCGCCGATCTTCGACTTCGGCGGAGGCATTGTCGACTCCGCGTATTGAACAACGACTTCATTCGAGGAGACGTGCTCTCCGTGTATTAGAGGAGCAGGAGTACCAACGAGCCCTGGAGGAAGGAGAGCTAGAGGACTCGGGTGATGGGCTGCGTGGTCTGGAGTCGGCCAGTGGGCTGGACACTTCCCCTGAGTGGGATCTTTCGTCCCCGGGAGAATATACTGAGGAGGCTGCTTCCTTTCATGCAGTGGTACGGAAGGCAGCTAGTTTTTTGGACCTGCCTTTGCCGGTGGTGGAGGCTAAACAAAACCTTTTAACAGAGGTGTTACATCCGGCCTCAGCTGCGGCGGAGCCTCTTTTGCCATTTAATGACGCTCTGCTGGATCCGGTGTTAGAGGTGTGGAAGAGGCCGGCATCTTCCCCAGCAGTTCACAGAGCCGTGGCCAGGAGGTATCGGGCGGCTCCGACTGACCCTGGTTTTCTATCTAGGCACCCTACGCCGGAGAGCTTGGTGGTGCAGGCCTCCTGTTCATCCAAGTCAGCGCCTGGTTCTTTCCCGACGGTGCCTGGGGACAGAGATTCTAAGAAACTAGAGGCGCAGTCCAAGAAGATTTTTTCGTCCTGCAGTCTGGCATTAAAAGCCACTAATGCAACCTGTATCCTGGGGAGGTATATTCATGCTCTGATGGATGACATTTCCTCATCGTTTACAGAACTTCCCCAGGGTCTTTTGGATCTTGCTTCAAATGCCCAGGCTGCTGCGACCCAGATTATCCAGACGGGACTGGATACCACCGACTCGGTAGCCAGAGCAATGGGCACAACTGTGGTGGCAAGGAGACAGGCCTGGCTCCGTAACTCGGGCTTTTCTGCGGATGTACAGTCCACATTGTTGGATCTCCCGTTTGATGGGGACAAACTGTTTGGGGCCAAGGCTGATTCGGCCTTGGAACGTTTTAAGGAAAGCAGGGCCACGGCTAAGTCGTTAGGGCTCCAAGCTCCTTCTGCCACGGCCTCTTCCAGATTTTTCAGGAGGTTTCGTGGATTTGGGCGTGGCTCTTCCTCCTCTTCCTTTCGGGGAAGATATCAGCAACCTGCCTCTTCCCATCCCTATAGATCTTTTAGGGGGAGAGGTAGGGTCCGCACCAGAGGAGCCTCTCAGCAGCACTCTGCCTCTTCCTCATCCTCTGGCGGGGTGCAGCAGGGGAAGCAGCCTTAGGCTTCCGCCATTTCCCACTCACTCCTCTCCTGTAGGGGGAAGATTACAGCATTTTCTCACAAAATGGAAGACTGTTACAACGGACACGTGGGTTCTCAGTATTGTGGGAAAAGGCTACACCCTTCCCTTTCGGGAGTTCCCGCCCCTCATCCCGCCCCGCCCTTCTTATTGTTCAGAAGAACACCTCCTGTTGCTAGAACAGGAGGTACAAGTCCTCCTTTCAAAGGGCGCGGTGGAGTTGGTCCCAGAGCAGGAAAGGGGTCGAGGATGTTACTCAAGGTATTTCCTGATACCCAAGAAGGATGGTCGTTTGAGACCAATTCTGGACCTGAGGATCTTGAATTGGTTCCTCAAGCAGGAAAAGTTCAAGATGCTGACCCTAGCACAGGTGCTTTTGGCGTTGAACAAGGAAGACTGGATGGTGTCTGTCGACTTGCAGGATGCTTACTTTCATATCCCGATTCTCAAGTCACACAGGAAGTATCTCCGGTTTGTGGTGGGATCGCAGCACTATCAGTTTGCGGTCCTTCCGTTTGGTCTTACTTCAGCACCTCGAGTCTTCACGAAGGTGATGTCGGTGGTTGCGGCAGAACTCAGAAGGAAGGGGATAGCAGTATTCCCTTACTTGGACGACTGGTTGATCAAAGCCAAGTCCCCGGAGCTTGTGTCGCATCATCTGCAGTCAACAACCCAGTTGTTGTTCGACCTGGGTTTTTCGGTGAACGAACCCAAATCTCACCTAGAGCCCTCTCAGCGCCTCCTGTTCATAGGGGCAGTACTGGATACAACATTGGGTCGGGCCTTTCCTCCGCCTCAGCGGATTCAAGATATTCAGGATTTGGTTCCAATGTTTCGAAATGGAGCGGTAGTTCCAGTCCTCAAGGTCCTTCGTCTGCTCGGTCTGTTTGCCTCCTGCATTCTGTTGGTCACGCATGCTCGCTGGCACATGAGGGCTCTTCAGTGGTGCCTCCGAAGGCAGTGGTCTCAACACAAAGGGGATCTAGAGGGTACTGTCAAGATTTCCAGAGATGCTGCTGTGGATTTGAAGTGGTGGATTGCAAGCAACAATCTTTCACAAGGAAAGCCGTTCCAGCAGTCGCCACCAGTGGCCACAGTCATAACGGATGCTTCCACTCTAGGGTGGGGAGCTCATCTGGGGGATCTGGAGATCAAAGGTCTTTGGTCTCCAGAGGAACAGATGTTTCACATCAATCTGTTAGAGTTACGGGCTGTACGTCTGGCTCTCAAGGCCTTCCTCCCTTCCCTTCGTGGTCAGTCGGTACAGGTCCTAACGGACAATACTACCACGATGTGGTACATAAACAAGCAGGGAGGAGTGGGGTCGTACCTTCTCTGCAGAGAAGCTCTTCGACTATGGTCCTGGGCAAAGGACCATCAGATTTGCTTGATAGCAAACCATCTGGCCGGAGTCTTGAACGTGCGTGCGGACAGTCTCAGTCGCCATTTCTCGGCAGACCACGAGTGGCGTCTCCATCCAGATCAAGTCCGTTTAATCTTCCAGAGGTGGGGGTTTCCTCGGATAGATCTGTTTGCCACTCGAGAGAACGCACATTGTCCGTTATTCTGCAGCCTCCAGTATCCGATGCAGGGAGCGTTGGGGGACGCGTTTCAAATAACCTGGTGCGGCCAGTTGCTTTACGCGTTTCCTCCCATACCCTTGATTCCTCGAGTATTGAGGAAGATTCGCCAGGACCGGGCTCTAGTCATCCTAATAGCTCCGGATTGGCCAAGGAGGGTATGGTACTCCGACCTTCTCCAACTCTCAATGTGCCCTCCGCTCCGTCTCCCTTTCAGGGCAGACCTCCTCTCGCAGTCGTAGGGGCAGGTTTTACACCCCAACCTCCAGAGTCTGCACCTTCATGCCTGGAGATTGAACGGGGCAACCTGAGTTCCTTCTCTCTCCCGCCTGAGGTAGTGGATGTTATATTAGCGGCCAGGCGACACTCCACTAAATCTATCTACGCTAATAGATGGTCTAAATTTGTTGCGTGGTGTGGAGAGAGGCAGATTGATCCTTTGCATGCTCATCTATCGGACGTTTTGTCTTTTGCTCTGTCTCTAGCGCAGAAAGGTTGTGCAGTGGCTACCATTAAGGGTTATTTATCGGCCTTGTCAGCCTTCATATGTCTTCCAGACCAACCATCTTTATTTAAATCCCCTATTGTTATTAGATTCTTGAAAGGTCTTCTAAATAAATATCCTCCAAAGCCATTCGTTATGCCGCAATGGGATTTGTCCTTGGTCCTGACTTTCCTTATGGGGTCCCCTTTTGAACCTATGCATTCTTGCCCCTTAAGGTATTTGGTTTTAAAAACAGTCTTCCTGATAGCTATAACATCAGCAAGGAGAGTGAGTGAGTTGCAGGCCTTATCAGTAAAGCCCCCTTATACAACTTTTTATGGGGATAAGGTGGTGTTGAGGACCAAGGCTGCTTTCCTCCCGAAGGTTGTTTCACCCTTCCATTTGGCTCAGCCAATTACTTTGTCCACGTTCTATCCTCCGCCTCATCCTTCCAAAGAGGAAGAAAGACTGCACCGTCTGGACCCAAAGAGAGCGTTGAGCTTCTTTATTGATAGAACAAAGGATTTCAGGCTGGAGGATCAGCTGTTTATTGGATACGTGGGCAAGAGGAGAGGAAAGGCAGTCCACAAGAGAACACTATCTAGGTGGGTTGTTCTTTGCATTAAAATCTGTTACTCTTTGGCAAAGAAGGATCCTCCTGAGGGCATTAGAGCTCATTCCACCAGAGCTAAGTCGGCCACTTCGGCCTTGGCCAGGGGTGTTCCTGTGGTCGACATCTGCAAGGCCGCAACTTGGTCGTCCCTTCACACTTTTGCAAAACATTACTGTTTGGATTCTGAGGTTAGAAGGGACGGCCATTTTGCACGGTCAGTGCTGCAGGATTTCTTGGTTTGACCATTTAGGCACCCACCGCCGGGCGTGGTACTGCTTTGGGACTCTATTCATTAGGTGAGGAATCCAAAGGTAGTTGTATCCATCAGAAGAACGAGTTACTTACCTTCGGTAACGACTTTTCTGGTGGATACATTAGCTACCTGTGGATTCCTCACGGTCCCACCCGCCTCCCCGTTGCCTTTCTGGTCTTACCAAGTAATCCTTGAGTACGCTCCTCTTGGTCTTTGAGGGTGCAATAGATGTTGTATATATTATATTTATATATGTATATATGTATATATCTTTGTGTATATACTTGATGTGTATATATATTTTTAAAAAGAGAGAGTTATATATATATATAAAAGATTTACAGTTATTCATGCAATGTTGTGTATTTTTACAATGTAATGGGATGTTGCCTTGCTCTTTCATTGCATTGCCTGGTTTTTCTCATGCACGTAAAAAATGATTGGTACTGACGTCCGCACGTCGTCGAGGACCTCTTATTGCCTGTATGACGTCAGACGGCGTCGCGTGGGCTAGAGTGACGTCCTCGTCGACGTGCAGAGACTAGTAAGAAGATTTCCGTCGAATGCTGGCGCCATGGGAGTATTCATTAGGTGAGGAATCCACAGGTAGCTAATGTATCCACCAGAAAAGTCGTTACCGAAGGTAAGTAACTCGTTCGTTTGGTAGGTTTCCCTAGGTGGCGGCTGAGCTACAGGCCAAAATCTACAGGTAGGCACTTTGCAAAAAACACCTCTGTTTTCCTTCAAAAATTTGGCTGTGTCCACGTTGCGCTTTGGGGCGTTTCCTGTCGCGGGCGCTAGGCCTACCCACACAAGTGAGGTATCATTTTTATCGGGAGACGTGGGGGAACGCTGGGTGGAAGGAAATTTGTGGCTCCTCTCAGATTCCAGAACTTTCTGCCACAGAAATGTGAGGAACATGTGTTTTTTTTAGCCAAATTTTGAGGTTTGCAAAGGATTCTGGGTAACAGAACCTGGTCCGAGCCACACAAGTCACCCCATCTTGGATTCCCCTAGGTCTCTAGTTTTCAGAAATGCACAGGTTTGGTAGGTTTCCCTAGGTGGCGGCTGAGCTACAGGCCAAAATCTACAGGTAGGCACTTTGCAAAAAACACCTCTGTTTACCTTCAAAAATTTGGCTGTGTCCACGTTGCGCTTTGGGGCGTTTCCTGTGGCGGGCGCTAGGCCTACCCACACAAGTGAGGTATCATTTTTATCGGGAGACGTGGGGGAACGCTGGGTGGAAGGAAATTTGTGGCTCCTCTCAGATTCCAGAACTTTCTGCCACAGAAATGTGAGGAACATGTGTTTTTTTAGCCAAATTTTGAGGTTTGCAAAGGATTCTGGGTAACAGAACCTGGTCCGAGCCACACAAGTCACCCCATCTTGGATTCCCCTAGGTCTCTAGTTTTCAGAAATGCACAAGTTTGGTAGGTTTCCCTAGGTGGCGGCTGAGCTACAGGCCAAAATCTACAGGTAGGCACTTTGCAAAAAACACCTCTGTTTTCCTTCAAAAATGTGGCTGTGTCCACGTTGCGCTTTGGGGCGTTTCCTGTCGCGGGCGCCAGGCCTACCCACACAAGTGAGGTATCATTTTTATCGGGAGACGTGGGGGAATGCTGGGTGGAAGGAAATTTGTGGCTCCTCTCAGATTCCAGAACTTTCTGCCACAGAAATGTGAGGAACATGTGTTTTTTTAGCCAAATTTTGAGGTTTGCAAAGGATTCTGGGTAACAGGACCTGGTCCGAGCCACACAAGTCACCCCATCTTGGATTCCCCTAGGTCTCTAGTTTTCAGAAATGCACAGGTTTGGTAGGTTTCCCTAGGTGGCGGCTGAGCTACAGGCCAAAATCTACAGGTAGGCTCTTTGCAAAAAACACCTCTGTTTTCCTTCAAAAATTTGACTGTGTCCACGTTGCGCTTTGGGGCGTTTCCTGTCGCGGGCGCTAGGCCTACCCACACAAGTGAGGTATCATTTTTATCGGGAGACATGGGGGAACGCTGGGTGGAAGGAAATTCGTGGCTCCTCTCAGATTGCAGAACTTTCTGCCACAGAAATGGGAGGAACATGTGTTTTTTTAGCCAAATTTTGAGGTTTGCAAAGGATTCTGGGTAACAGAACCTGGTCTGAGCCACACAAGTCACCCCATCTTGGATTCCCCTAGGTCTCTAGTTTTCAGAAATGCACAGGTTTGGTAGGTTTCCCTAGGTGGCGGCTGAGCTACAGGCCAAAATCTACAGGTAGGCACTTTGCAAAAAACACCTCTGTTTTCCTTCAAAAATTTGGCTGTGTCCACGTTGCGCTTTGGGGCGTTTCCTGTCACGGGCGCTAGGCCTACCCACACAAGTGAGGTATCATTTTTATCGGGAGACGTGGGGGAACGCTGGGTGGAAGGACATTTGTGGCTCCTCTCAGATTCCAGAACTTTTTGCCACAGAAATGTGAGGAACATGTGGTTTTTTAGCCAAATTTTGAGGTTTGCAAAGGATTCTGGGTAACAGAACCTGGTCCAAGCCACACAAGTCACCCCAACTTGGATTCCCCTAGGTCTCTAGTTTTCAGAAATGCACAGGTTTGGTAGGTCTCCCTAGGTGGCGGCTGAGCTACAGGCCAAAATCTACAGGTAGGCACTTTGCAAAAAACACCTCTGTTTTCCTTCAAAAATGTGGCTGTGTCCACGTTGCGCTTTGGGGCGTTTCCTGTCGCGGGCGCTAGGCCTACCCACACAAGTGAGGTATCATTTTTATCGGGAGACGTGGGGGAACGTTGGGTGGAAGGAAATTTGTGGCTCCTCTCGGATTCCAGAACTTTCTGCCACAGAAATGTGAGGAACATGTGTTTTTTTAGCCAAATTTTGAGGTTTGCAAAGGATTCTGGGTAACAGAACCTGGTCCGAGCCACACAAGTCACCCCATCTTGGATTCCCCTAGGTCTCTAGTTTTCAGAAATGCACAGGTTTGGTAGGTTTCCCTAGGTGGCAGCTGAGCTACAGGCCAAAATCTACAGGTAGGCACTTTGCAAAAAACACCTCTGTTTTCCTTCAAAAATTTGGCTGTGTCCACGTTGCGCTTTGGGGCGTTTCCAGTCGCGGGCGCTAGGCCTACCCACACAAGTGAGGTATCATTTTTATCGGGAGACGTGGGGGAACGCTGGGTGGAAGGAAATTTGTGGCTCCTCTCAGATTCCAGAACTTTCTGCCACAGAAATGTGAGGAACATGTGGTTTTTTAGCCAAATTTTGAGGTTTGCAAAGGATTCTGGGTAACAGAACCTGGTCCGAGCCACACAAGTCACCCCATCTTGGATTCCCCTAGGTCTCTAGTTTTCAGAAATGCACAGGTTTGGTAGGTCTCCCTAGGTGGCGGCTGAGCTACAGGCCAAAATCTACAGGTAGGCCCTTTGCAAAAAACACCTCTGTTTTCCTTCAAAAATTTGGCTGTGTCCACGTTGCGCTTTGGGGCGTTTCCTGTCGCGGGCGCTAGGCCTACCCACACAAGTGAGGTATCATTTTTATCGGGAGACGTGGGGGAACGCTGGGTGGAAGGAAATTTGTGGCTCCTCTCAGATTCCAGAAATGTCTGCCACAGAAATGTGAGGAACATGTGTTTTTTTAGCCAAATTTTGAGGTTTGCAAAGGATTCTGGGTAACAGAACCTGGTCCGAGCCACACAAGTCACCCCATCTTGGATTCCCCTAGGTCTCTAGTTTTCAGAAATGCACAGGTTTGGTAGGTTTCCCTAGGTGGCGGCTGAGCTACCGGCCAAAATCTACAGGTAGGCACTTTGCAAAAAACACCTCTGTTTTCCTTCAAAAATTTGGCTGTGTCCACGTTGCGCTTTGGGGCATTTCCTGTCGCGGGCGCTAGGCCTACCCACACAAGTGAGGTATCATTTTTATTGGGAGACGTGGGGGAATGCTGGGTGGAAGGAAATTTGTGGCTCCTCTCAGATTCCAGAACTTTCTGCCACAGAAATGTGAGGAACATGTGTTTTTTTAGCCAAATTTTGAGGTTTGTAAAGGATTCTGGGTAACAGAACCTTGTCCGAGCCACACAAGTCACCCCATCTTGGATTCCCCTAGGTCTCTAGTTTTCAGAAATGCACAGGTTTGGTAGGTCTCCCTAGGTGGCGGCTGAGCTACAGGCCGAAATCTACAGGTAGGGACTTTGCAAAAAACACCTCTGTTTTCCTTCAAAAATTTGGCTGTGTCCACGTTGCGCTTTGGGGCGTTTCCTGTCGCGGGCGCTAGGCCTACCCACACAAGTGAGGTATCATTTTTATCGGGAGACGTGGGGGAACGCTGGGTGGAAGGAAATTTGTGGCTCCTCTCAGATTCCAGAACTTTCTGCCACAGAAATGTGAGGAACATGTGTTTTTTTAGCCAAATTTTGAGGTTTGCAAAGGATTCTGGGTAACAGAACCTGGTCCGAGCCACACAAGTCACCCCATCTTGGATTCCCCTAGGTCTCTAGTTTTCAGAAATGCACAGGTTTGGTAGGTCTCCCTAGGTGGCGGCTGAGCTACAGGCCAAAATCTACAGGTAGGCACTTTGCAAAAAACACCTCTGTTTTCCTTCAAAAATTTGGCTGTGTCCACGTTGCGCTTTGGGGCGTTTCCTGTCGCGGGCGCTAGGCCTACCCACACAAGTGAAGTATCATTTTTATCGGGAGTCGTGGGGGAACGCTGGGTGGAAGGAAATTTGTGGCTCCTCTCAGATTCCAGAAATTTCTGCCACAGAAATGTGAGGAACATGTGTTTTTTTAGCCAAATTTTGAGGTTTGCAAAAGATTCTGGGTAACAGAACCTGGTCCGAGCCACACAAGTCACCCCATCTTGGATTCCCCTAGGTCTCTAGTTTTCAGAAATGCACAGGTTTGGTAGGTTTCCCTAGGTGGCGGCTGAGCTACAGGCCAAAATCTACAGGTAGGCACTTTGCAAAAAACACCTCTGTTTTCCTTCAAAAATTTGGCTGTGTCCACGTTGCGCTTTGGGGCGTTTCCTGTCGCGGGCGCTAGGCCTACCCACATAAGTGAGGTATCATTTTTATCGGGAGACGTGGGGGAATGCTGGGCGGAAGGAAATTTGTGGCTCCTCTCAGATTCCAGAACTTTTTGCCACAGAAATGTGAGGAACATGTGTTTTTTTAGCCAAATTTTGAGGTTTGCAAAGGATTCTGGGTAACAGAACCTGGTCCGAGCCACACAAGTCACCCCATCTTGGATTCCCCTAGGTCTCTAGTTTTCAGAAATGCACAGGTTTGGTAGGTTTCCCTAGGTGGCGGCTGAGCTACAGGCCAAAATCTACAGGTAGGCACTTTGCAAAAAACACCTCTGTTTTCCTTCAAAAATTTGGCTGTGTCCACGTTGCGCTTTGGGGCGTTTCCTGTCGCGGGCGCTAGGCCTACCCACACAAGTGAGGTATCATTTTTATCGGGAGACTTGGGGGAACGCTGGGTGGAAGGAAATTTGTGGCTCCTCTCAGATTCCAGAACTTTCTGCCACAGAAATGTGAGGAACATGTGGTTTTTTAGCCAAATTTTGAGGTTTGCAAAGGATTCTGGGTAACAGAACCTGGTCCGAGCCACACAAGTCACCCCATCTTGGATTCCCCTAGGTCTCTAGTTTTCAGAAATGCACAGGTTTGGTAGGTTTTTCCTAGGTGGCAGCTGAGCTACAGGCCAAAATCTACAGGTAGGCACTTTGCAAAAAACACCTCTGTTTTCCTTCAAAAATTTGACTGTGTCCACGTTGCGCTTTGGGGCGTTTCCTGTCGCGGGCGCTAGGCCTACCCACACAAGTGAGGTATCATTTTTATCGGGAGACGTGGGGGAATGCTGGGTGGAAGGAAATTTGTGGCTCCTCTCAGATTCCAGAACTTACTGCCACAGAAATGTGAGGAACATGTGTTTTTTTAGCCAAATTTTGAGGTTTGCAAAGGATTCTGGGTAACAGAACCTGGTCCGAGCCACACAAGTCACCCCATCTTGGATTCCCCTATGTCTCTAGTTTTCAGAAATGCACAGGTTTGGTAGGTTTCCCTAGGTGGCGGCTGAGCTACAGGCCAAAATCTACAGGTAGGCACTTTGCAAAAAACACCTCTGTTTTCCTTCAAAAATGTGGCTGTGTCCACGTTGCGCTTTGGGGCGTCTCCTGTCGCGGGCGCTAGGCCTACCCACACAAGTGAGGTATCATTTTTATCGGGAGACGTGGGGGAATGCTGGGTGGAAGGAAATTTGTGGCTCCTCTCAGATTCCAGAACTTTCTGCCACAGAAATGTGAGGAACATGTGTTTTTTTAGCCAAATTTTGAGGTTTGCAAAGGATTCTGGGTAACAGAACCTGGTCCGAGCCACACAAGTCACCCCATCTTGGATTCCCCTAGGTCTCTAGTTTTCAGAAATGCACAGTTCTGATGGATACAACTACCTGGATTCCTCACCTAATGAATACTCCCATGGCGCCAGCATTCGACGGAAATCTTCTTACTAGTCTCTGCACGTCGACGAGGACGTCACTCTAGCCCACGCGACGCCGTCTGACGTCATACAGGCAATAAGAGGTCCTCGACGACGTGCGGACGTCAGTTCCCTTTTTTCCGTGCATTCGAAATGGTTATCTTCGAGGGAGCAACTGTTACTTTTGTGGTTACAGTGTATTTTTGCTGCGTAGCCTTTCGCTGTGGTAATAATGTCGCAGAGAAAGTCTGGATTCAAGCCTTGTCGTGAGTGTGGAGGCAAGATGTCGGTGACGGATCCTCATTCCGATTGCCTTTGGTGTTTGAGCTCCGACCACGACGTCTCGAGTTGTGATTCATGCCAGCACATGAATCCGAAGGCCCTCAAAGAACGTGAGGCGAAGCTGTTTATGGCAAAATCGAAGGAGAAGCATCACAAGAAGTCTTCTTCTCCAAGACATCGGCGTCATCGAGACTCCCGGCGCCGTAGAGAATCTCGGCGTCATTCGAAGGAGACTCGTTCCAGGTCTTCGGATCGGCGCCGAAGGACATGGGAGATTAGTCCCACGGTTACGCCGCATCGTTCGACGCCGTTGCCTTCTCCGGCGTCTCCAACTTCACCTGGACAGGCGTCGGTGATTGAGGTATTGGAGCCTCAGGTGTTTTCTCCGGCGCAGACGCCGAGGCCGGCGTCGGGGTCGCCTCCGAGACAGGCACCTCAGTATCCGGCTTTTCCCACCCCTGGAGCCGATAGTTCCGCATTCTTGAATGCGATGTATGCCATCTTCCAACAGATGGCTCCAGGGGGTGCTCCGGCTGGGCCTTTGGCCTTTTCTTTGGGTGATCCTGCGCCTCTTCGGCCGGCACCCTTTATGCCCTTTCTCCCTTTTGGGAACGTGGGCTCGGCGCCAGTGTCGGCGCTGGTGGCCGCTCCGGTGGCTTCAGAAGGATTGGCCCCGGGGATTTCCATCCCGTCGACGTCGACGTCGGGATTTCGGCCTGTGACTCCGGTGGGTCCATCTGCTTCAGCTGCTCTTTCGTCGGCGCCGAAGTTACCTGTGGCGCCGGACGCGGCGTCGGTGGCTTCTGAAGATCGGCGCCGATCTTCGACTTCGGCGGAGGCATTGTCGACTCCGCGTATTGAACAACGACTTCATTCGAGGAGACGTGCTCTCCGTGTATTAGAGGAGCAGGAGTACCAACGAGCCCTGGAGGAAGGAGAGCTAGAGGACTCGGGTGATGGGCTGCGTGGTCTGGAGTCGGCCAGTGGGCTGGACACTTCCCCTGAGTGGGATCTTTCGTCCCCGGGAGAATATACTGAGGAGGCTGCTTCCTTTCATGCAGTGGTACGGAAGGCAGCTAGTTTTTTGGACCTGCCTTTGCCGGTGGTGGAGGCTAAACAAAACCTTTTAACAGAGGTGTTACATCCGGCCTCAGCTGCGGCAGAGCCTCTTTTGCCATTTAATGACGCTCTGCTGGATCCGGTGTTAGAGGTGTGGAAGAGGCCGGCATCTTCCCCAGCAGTTCACAGAGCCGTGGCCAGGAGGTATCGGGCGGCTCCGACTGACCCTGGTTTTCTATCTAGGCACCCTACGCCGGAGAGCTTGGTGGTGCAGGCCTCCTGTTCATCCAAGTCAGCGCCTGGTTCTTTCCCGACGGTGCCTGGGGACAGAGATTCTAAGAAACTAGAGGCGCAGTCCAAGAAGATTTTTTCGTCCTGCAGTCTGGCGTTAAAAGCCACTAATGCAACCTGTATCCTGGGGAGGTATATTCATGCTCTGATGGATGACATTTCCTCATCGTTTACAGAACTTCCCCAGGGTCTTTTGGATCTTGCTTCAAATGCCCAGGCTGCTGCGACCCAGATTATCCAGACGGGACTGGATACCACCGACTCGGTAGCCAGAGCAATGGGCACAACTGTGGTGGCAAGGAGACAGGCCTGGCTCCGTAACTCGGGCTTTTCTGAGGATGTACAGTCCACATTGTTGGATCTCCCGTTTGATGGGGACAAACTGTTTGGGGCCAAGGCTGATTCGGCCTTGGAACGTTTTAAGGAAAGCAGGGCCACGGCTAAGTCGTTAGGGCTCCAAGCTCCTTCTGCCACGGCCTCTTCCAGATTTTTCAGGAGGTTTCGTGGATTTGGGCGTGGCTCTTCCTCCTCTTCCTTTCGGTGAAGATATCAGCAACCTGCCTCTTCCCATCCCTATAGATCTTTTAGGGGGAGAGGTAGGGTCCGCACCAGAGGAGCCTCTCAGCAGCACTCTGCCTCTTCCTCATCCTCTGGCGGGGTGCAGCAGGGGAAGCAGCCTTAGGCTTCCGCCATTTCCCACTCACTCCTCTCCTGTAGGGGGAAGATTACAGCATTTTCTCACAAAATGGAAGACTGTTACAACGGACACGTGGGTTCTCAGTATTGTGGGAAAAGGCTACACCCTTCCCTTTCGGGAGTTCCCGCCCCTCATCCCGCCCCGCCCTTCTTATTGTTCAGAAGAACACCTCCTGTTGCTAGAACAGGAGGTACAAGTCCTCCTTTCAATGGGCGCGGTGGAGTTGGTCCCAGAGCAGGAAAGGGGTCGAGGATGTTACTCAAGGTATTTCCTGATACCCAAGAAGGATGGTCGTTTGAGACCAATTCTGGACCTGAGGATCTTGAATTGGTTCCTCAAGCAGGAAAAGTTCAAGATGCTGACCCTAGCACAGGTGCTTTTGGCGTTGAACAAGGAAGACTGGATGGTGTCTGTCGACTTGCAGGATGCTTACTTTCATATCCCGATTCTCAAGTCACACAGGAAGTATCTCCGGTTTGTGGTGGGATCGCAGCACTATCAGTTTGCGGTCCTTCCGTTTGGTCTTACTTCAGCACCTCGAGTCTTCACGAAGGTGATGTCGGTGGTTGCGGCAGAACTCAGAAGGAAGGGGATAGCAGTATTC
Source organism: Pleurodeles waltl (assembly GCF_031143425.1). NCBI lineage: Eukaryota > Metazoa > Chordata > Amphibia > Caudata > Salamandridae > Pleurodeles > Pleurodeles waltl. The sequence goes on along the minus strand of NC_090447.1, from coordinate 739,359,882 downwards.
CCTTACTTGGACGACTGGTTGATCAAAGCCAAGTCCCCGGAGCTTGTGTCGCATCATCTGCAGTCAACAACCCAGTTGTTGTTCGACCTGGGTTTTTCGGTGAACGAGCCCAAATCTCACCTAGAGCCCTCTCAGCGCCTCCTGTTCATAGGGGCAGTACTGGATACAACATTGGGTCGGGCCTTTCCTCCGCCTCAGCGGATTCAAGATATTCAGAATTTGGTTCCAATGTTTCGAAATGGAGCGGTAGTTCCAGTCCTCAAGGTCCTTCATCTGCTCGGTCTGTTTGCCTCCTGCATTCTGTTGGTCACGCATGCTCGCTGGCACATGAGGGCTCTTCAGTGGTGCCTCCGAAGGCAGTGGTCTCAACACAAAGGGGATCTAGAGGGTACTGTCAAGATCTCCAGAGATGCTGCTGTGGATTTGAAGTGGTGGATTGCAAGCAACAATCTTTCACAAGGAAAGCCGTTCCAGCAGTCGCCACCAGTGGCCACAGTCATAACGGATGCTTCCACTCTAGGGTGGGGAGCTCATCTGGGGGATCTGGAGATCAAAGGTCTTTGGTCTCCAGAGGAACAGATGTTTCACATCAATCTGTTAGAGTTACGGGCTGTACGTCTGGCTCTCAAGGCCTTCCTCCCTTCCCTTCGTGGTCAGTCGGTACAGGTCCTAACGGACAATACTACCACGATGTGGTACATAAACAAGCAGGGAGGAGTGGGGTCGTACCTTCTCTGCAGAGAAGCTCTTCGACTATGGTCCTGGGCAAAGGACCATCAGATTTGCTTAATAGCAAACCATCTGGCCGGAGTCTTGAACGTGCGTGCGGACAGTCTCAGTCGCCATTTCTCGGCAGACCACGAGTGGCGTCTCCATCCAGATCAAGTCCGTTTAATCTTCCAGAGGTGGGGGTTTCCTCGGATAGATCTGTTTGCCACTCGAGAGAACGCGCATTGTCCGTTATTCTGCAGCCTCCAGTATCCGATGCAGGGAGCGTTGGGGGACGCGTTTCAAATAACCTGGTGCGGCCAGTTGCTTTACGCGTTTCCTCCCATACCCTTGATTCCTCGAGTATTGAGGAAGATTCGCCAGGACCGGGCTCTAGTCATCCTAATAGCTCCGGATTGGCCAAGGAGGGTATGGTACTCCGACCTTCTCCAACTCTCAATGTGCCCTCCGCTCCGTCTCCCTTTCAGGGCAGACCTCCTCTCGCAGTCGCAGGGGCAGGTTCTACACCCCAACCTCCAGAGTCTGCACCTTCATGCCTGGAGATTGAACGGGGCAACCTGAGTTCCTTCTCTCTCCCGCCTGAGGTAGTGGATGTTATATTAGCGGCCAGGCGACACTCCACTAAATCTATCTACGCTAATAGATGGTCTAAATTTGTTGCGTGGTGTGGAGAGAGGCAGATTGATCCTTTGCATGCTCATCTATCGGACGTTTTGTCTTTTGCTCTGTCTCTAGCGCAGAAAGGTTGTGCAGTGGCTACCATTAAGGGTTATTTATCGGCTTTGTCAGCCTTCATATGTCTTCCAGACCAACCATCTTTATTTAAATCCCCTATTGTTATTAGATTCTTGAAAGGTCTTCTAAATAAATATCCTCCAAAGCCATTCGTTATGCCGCAATGGGATTTGTCCTTGGTCCTGACTTTCCTTATGGGGTCCCCTTTTGAACCTATGCATTCTTGCCCCTTAAGGTATTTGGTTTTAAAAACAGTCTTCCTGATAGCTATAACATCAGCAAGGAGAGTGAGTGAGTTGCAGGCCTTATCAGTAAAGCCCCCTTATACAACTTTTTATGGGGATAAGGTGGTGTTGAGGACCAAGGCTGCTTTCCTCCCGAAGGTTGTTTCACCCTTCCATTTGGCTCAGCCAATTACTTTGTCCACGTTCTATCCTCCGCCTCATCCTTCCAAAGAGGAAGAAAGACTGCACCGTCTGGACCCAAAGAGAGCGTTGAGCTTCTTTATTGATAGAACAAAGGATTTCAGGCTGGAGGATCAGCTGTTTATTGGATACGTGGGCAAGAGGAGAGGAAAGGCAGTCCACAAGAGAACACTATCCAGGTGGGTTGTTCTTTGCATTAAAATCTGTTACTCTTTGGCAAAGAAGGATCCTCCTGAGGGCATTAGAGCTCATTCCACCAGAGCTAAGTCGGCCACTTCGGCCTTGGCCAGGGGTGTTCCTGTGGTCGACATCTGCAAGGCCGCAACTTGGTCGTCCCTTCACACTTTTGCAAAACATTACTGTTTGGATTCTGAGGTTAGAAGGGACGGCCATTTTGCACGGTCAGTGCTGCAGGATTTCTTGGTTTGACCATTTAGGCACCCACCGCCGGGCGTGGTACTGCTTTGGGACTCTATTCATTAGGTGAGGAATCCACAGGTAGTTGTATCCATCAGAAGAACGAGTTACTTACCTTCGGTAACGACTTTTCTGGTGGATACATTAGCTACCTGTGGATTCCTCACGGTCCCACCCGCCTCCCCGTTGCCTTTCTGGTCTTACCAAGTAATCCTTGAGTACGCTCCTCTTGGTCTTTGAGGGTGCAATAGATGTTGTATATATTATATTTATATATGTATATATGTATATATCTTTGTGTATATACTTGATGTGTATATATATTTTTAAAAAAGAGAGAGTTATATATATATATAAAAGATTTACAGTTATTCATGCAATGTTGTGTATTTTTACAATGTAATGGGATGTTGCCTTGCTCTTTCATTGCATTGCCTGGTTTTTCTCATGCACGTAAAAAATGATTGGTACTGACGTCCGCACGTCGTCGAGGACCTCTTATTGCCTGTATGACGTCAGACGGCGTCGCGTGGGCTAGAGTGACGTCCTCGTCGACGTGCAGAGACTAGTAAGAAGATTTCCGTCGAATGCTGGCGCCATGGGAGTATTCATTAGGTGAGGAATCCACAGGTAGCTAATGTATCCACCAGAAAAGTCGTTACCGAAGGTAAGTAACTCGTTCGTTTGGTAGGTTTCCCTAGGTGGCGGCTGAGCTACAGGCCAAAATCTACAGGTAGGCACTTTGCAAAAAACACCTCTGTTTTCCTTCAAAAATTTGGCTGTGTCCACGTTGCGCTTTGGGGCGTTTCCTGTCGCGGGCGCTAGGCCTACCCACACAAGTGAGGTATCATTTTTATCGGGAGACGTGGGGGAACGCTGGGTGGAAGGAAATTTGTGGCTCCTCTCAGATTCCAGAACTTTCTGCCACAGAAATGTGAGGAACATGTGTTTTTTTTAGCCAAATTTTGAGGTTTGCAAAGGATTCTGGGTAACAGAACCTGGTCCGAGCCACACAAGTCACCCCATCTTGGATTCCCCTAGGTCTCTAGTTTTCAGAAATGCACAGGTTTGGTAGGTTTCCCTAGGTGGCGGCTGAGCTACAGGCCAAAATCTACAGGTAGGCACTTTGCAAAAAACACCTCTGTTTTCCTTCAAAAATTTGGCTGTGTCCACGTTGCGCTTTGGGGCGTTTCCTGTCACGGGCGCTAGGCCTACCCACACAAGTGAGGTATCATTTTTATCGGGAGACGTGGGGGAACGCTGGGTGGAAGGACATTTGTGGCTCCTCTCAGATTCCAGAACTTTTTGCCACAGAAATGTGAGGAACATGTGGTTTTTTAGCCAAATTTTGAGGTTTGCAAAGGATTCTGGGTAACAGAACCTGGTCCAAGCCACACAAGTCACCCCAACTTGGATTCCCCTAGGTCTCTAGTTTTCAGAAATGCACAGGTTTGGTAGGTCTCCCTAGGTGGCGGCTGAGCTACAGGCCAAAATCTACAGGTAGGCACTTTGCAAAAAACACCTCTGTTTTCCTTCAAAAATGTGGCTGTGTCCACGTTGCGCTTTGGGGCGTTTCCTGTCGCGGGCGCTAGGCCTACCCACACAAGTGAGGTATCATTTTTATCGGGAGACGTGGGGGAACGTTGGGTGGAAGGAAATTTGTGGCTCCTCTCGGATTCCAGAACTTTCTGCCACAGAAATGTGAGGAACATGTGTTTTTTTAGCCAAATTTTGAGGTTTGCAAAGGATTCTGGGTAACAGAACCTGGTCCGAGCCACACAAGTCACCCCATCTTGGATTCCCCTAGGTCTCTAGTTTTCAGAAATGCACAGGTTTGGTAGGTTTCCCTAGGTGGCAGCTGAGCTACAGGCCAAAATCTACAGGTAGGCACTTTGCAAAAAACACCTCTGTTTTCCTTCAAAAATTTGGCTGTGTCCACGTTGCGCTTTGGGGCGTTTCCAGTCGCGGGCGCTAGGCCTACCCACACAAGTGAGGTATCATTTTTATCGGGAGACGTGGGGGAACGCTGGGTGGAAGGAAATTTGTGGCTCCTCTCAGATTCCAGAACTTTCTGCCACAGAAATGTGAGGAACATGTGGTTTTTTAGCCAAATTTTGAGGTTTGCAAAGGATTCTGGGTAACAGAACCTGGTCCGAGCCACACAAGTCACCCCATCTTGGATTCCCCTAGGTCTCTAGTTTTCAGAAATGCACAGGTTTGGTAGGTCTCCCTAGGTGGCGGCTGAGCTACAGGCCAAAATCTACAGGTAGGCCCTTTGCAAAAAACACCTCTGTTTTCCTTCAAAAATTTGGCTGTGTCCACGTTGCGCTTTGGGGCGTTTCCTGTCGCGGGCGCTAGGCCTACCCACACAAGTGAGGTATCATTTTTATCGGGAGACGTGGGGGAACGCTGGGTGGAAGGAAATTTGTGGCTCCTCTCAGATTCCAGAAATGTCTGCCACAGAAATGTGAGGAACATGTGTTTTTTTAGCCAAATTTTGAGGTTTGCAAAGGATTCTGGGTAACAGAACCTGGTCCGAGCCACACAAGTCACCCCATCTTGGATTCCCCTAGGTCTCTAGTTTTCAGAAATGCACAGGTTTGGTAGGTTTCCCTAGGTGGCGGCTGAGCTACCGGCCAAAATCTACAGGTAGGCACTTTGCAAAAAACACCTCTGTTTTCCTTCAAAAATTTGGCTGTGTCCACGTTGCGCTTTGGGGCATTTCCTGTCGCGGGCGCTAGGCCTACCCACACAAGTGAGGTATCATTTTTATTGGGAGACGTGGGGGAATGCTGGGTGGAAGGAAATTTGTGGCTCCTCTCAGATTCCAGAACTTTCTGCCACAGAAATGTGAGGAACATGTGTTTTTTTAGCCAAATTTTGAGGTTTGTAAAGGATTCTGGGTAACAGAACCTTGTCCGAGCCACACAAGTCACCCCATCTTGGATTCCCCTAGGTCTCTAGTTTTCAGAAATGCACAGGTTTGGTAGGTCTCCCTAGGTGGCGGCTGAGCTACAGGCCGAAATCTACAGGTAGGGACTTTGCAAAAAACACCTCTGTTTTCCTTCAAAAATTTGGCTGTGTCCACGTTGCGCTTTGGGGCGTTTCCTGTCGCGGGCGCTAGGCCTACCCACACAAGTGAGGTATCATTTTTATCGGGAGACGTGGGGGAACGCTGGGTGGAAGGAAATTTGTGGCTCCTCTCAGATTCCAGAACTTTCTGCCACAGAAATGTGAGGAACATGTGTTTTTTTAGCCAAATTTTGAGGTTTGCAAAGGATTCTGGGTAACAGAACCTGGTCCGAGCCACACAAGTCACCCCATCTTGGATTCCCCTAGGTCTCTAGTTTTCAGAAATGCACAGGTTTGGTAGGTCTCCCTAGGTGGCGGCTGAGCTACAGGCCAAAATCTACAGGTAGGCACTTTGCAAAAAACACCTCTGTTTTCCTTCAAAAATTTGGCTGTGTCCACGTTGCGCTTTGGGGCGTTTCCTGTCGCGGGCGCTAGGCCTACCCACACAAGTGAAGTATCATTTTTATCGGGAGTCGTGGGGGAACGCTGGGTGGAAGGAAATTTGTGGCTCCTCTCAGATTCCAGAAATTTCTGCCACAGAAATGTGAGGAACATGTGTTTTTTTAGCCAAATTTTGAGGTTTGCAAAAGATTCTGGGTAACAGAACCTGGTCCGAGCCACACAAGTCACCCCATCTTGGATTCCCCTAGGTCTCTAGTTTTCAGAAATGCACAGGTTTGGTAGGTTTCCCTAGGTGGCGGCTGAGCTACAGGCCAAAATCTACAGGTAGGCACTTTGCAAAAAACACCTCTGTTTTCCTTCAAAAATTTGGCTGTGTCCACGTTGCGCTTTGGGGCGTTTCCTGTCGCGGGCGCTAGGCCTACCCACATAAGTGAGGTATCATTTTTATCGGGAGACGTGGGGGAATGCTGGGCGGAAGGAAATTTGTGGCTCCTCTCAGATTCCAGAACTTTTTGCCACAGAAATGTGAGGAACATGTGTTTTTTTAGCCAAATTTTGAGGTTTGCAAAGGATTCTGGGTAACAGAACCTGGTCCGAGCCACACAAGTCACCCCATCTTGGATTCCCCTAGGTCTCTAGTTTTCAGAAATGCACAGGTTTGGTAGGTTTCCCTAGGTGGCGGCTGAGCTACAGGCCAAAATCTACAGGTAGGCACTTTGCAAAAAACACCTCTGTTTTCCTTCAAAAATTTGGCTGTGTCCACGTTGCGCTTTGGGGCGTTTCCTGTCGCGGGCGCTAGGCCTACCCACACAAGTGAGGTATCATTTTTATCGGGAGACTTGGGGGAACGCTGGGTGGAAGGAAATTTGTGGCTCCTCTCAGATTCCAGAACTTTCTGCCACAGAAATGTGAGGAACATGTGGTTTTTTAGCCAAATTTTGAGGTTTGCAAAGGATTCTGGGTAACAGAACCTGGTCCGAGCCACACAAGTCACCCCATCTTGGATTCCCCTAGGTCTCTAGTTTTCAGAAATGCACAGGTTTGGTAGGTTTTTCCTAGGTGGCAGCTGAGCTACAGGCCAAAATCTACAGGTAGGCACTTTGCAAAAAACACCTCTGTTTTCCTTCAAAAATTTGACTGTGTCCACGTTGCGCTTTGGGGCGTTTCCTGTCGCGGGCGCTAGGCCTACCCACACAAGTGAGGTATCATTTTTATCGGGAGACGTGGGGGAATGCTGGGTGGAAGGAAATTTGTGGCTCCTCTCAGATTCCAGAACTTACTGCCACAGAAATGTGAGGAACATGTGTTTTTTTAGCCAAATTTTGAGGTTTGCAAAGGATTCTGGGTAACAGAACCTGGTCCGAGCCACACAAGTCACCCCATCTTGGATTCCCCTATGTCTCTAGTTTTCAGAAATGCACAGGTTTGGTAGGTTTCCCTAGGTGGCGGCTGAGCTACAGGCCAAAATCTACAGGTAGGCACTTTGCAAAAAACACCTCTGTTTTCCTTCAAAAATGTGGCTGTGTCCACGTTGCGCTTTGGGGCGTCTCCTGTCGCGGGCGCTAGGCCTACCCACACAAGTGAGGTATCATTTTTATCGGGAGACGTGGGGGAATGCTGGGTGGAAGGAAATTTGTGGCTCCTCTCAGATTCCAGAACTTTCTGCCACAGAAATGTGAGGAACATGTGTTTTTTTAGCCAAATTTTGAGGTTTGCAAAGGATTCTGGGTAACAGAACCTGGTCCGAGCCACACAAGTCACCCCATCTTGGATTCCCCTAGGTCTCTAGTTTTCAGAAATGCACAGTTCTGATGGATACAACTACCTGGATTCCTCACCTAATGAATACTCCCATGGCGCCAGCATTCGACGGAAATCTTCTTACTAGTCTCTGCACGTCGACGAGGACGTCACTCTAGCCCACGCGACGCCGTCTGACGTCATACAGGCAATAAGAGGTCCTCGACGACGTGCGGACGTCAGTTCCCTTTTTTCCGTGCATTCGAAATGGTTATCTTCGAGGGAGCAACTGTTACTTTTGTGGTTACAGTGTATTTTTGCTGCGTAGCCTTTCGCTGTGGTAATAATGTCGCAGAGAAAGTCTGGATTCAAGCCTTGTCGTGAGTGTGGAGGCAAGATGTCGGTGACGGATCCTCATTCCGATTGCCTTTGGTGTTTGAGCTCCGACCACGACGTCTCGAGTTGTGATTCATGCCAGCACATGAATCCGAAGGCCCTCAAAGAACGTGAGGCGAAGCTGTTTATGGCAAAATCGAAGGAGAAGCATCACAAGAAGTCTTCTTCTCCAAGACATCGGCGTCATCGAGACTCCCGGCGCCGTAGAGAATCTCGGCGTCATTCGAAGGAGACTCGTTCCAGGTCTTCGGATCGGCGCCGAAGGACATGGGAGATTAGTCCCACGGTTACGCCGCATCGTTCGACGCCGTTGCCTTCTCCGGCGTCTCCAACTTCACCTGGACAGGCGTCGGTGATTGAGGTATTGGAGCCTCAGGTGTTTTCTCCGGCGCAGACGCCGAGGCCGGCGTCGGGGTCGCCTCCGAGACAGGCACCTCAGTATCCGGCTTTTCCCACCCCTGGAGCCGATAGTTCCGCATTCTTGAATGCGATGTATGCCATCTTCCAACAGATGGCTCCAGGGGGTGCTCCGGCTGGGCCTTTGGCCTTTTCTTTGGGTGATCCTGCGCCTCTTCGGCCGGCACCCTTTATGCCCTTTCTCCCTTTTGGGAACGTGGGCTCGGCGCCAGTGTCGGCGCTGGTGGCCGCTCCGGTGGCTTCAGAAGGATTGGCCCCGGGGATTTCCATCCCGTCGACGTCGACGTCGGGATTTCGGCCTGTGACTCCGGTGGGTCCATCTGCTTCAGCTGCTCTTTCGTCGGCGCCGAAGTTACCTGTGGCGCCGGACGCGGCGTCGGTGGCTTCTGAAGATCGGCGCCGATCTTCGACTTCGGCGGAGGCATTGTCGACTCCGCGTATTGAACAACGACTTCATTCGAGGAGACGTGCTCTCCGTGTATTAGAGGAGCAGGAGTACCAACGAGCCCTGGAGGAAGGAGAGCTAGAGGACTCGGGTGATGGGCTGCGTGGTCTGGAGTCGGCCAGTGGGCTGGACACTTCCCCTGAGTGGGATCTTTCGTCCCCGGGAGAATATACTGAGGAGGCTGCTTCCTTTCATGCAGTGGTACGGAAGGCAGCTAGTTTTTTGGACCTGCCTTTGCCGGTGGTGGAGGCTAAACAAAACCTTTTAACAGAGGTGTTACATCCGGCCTCAGCTGCGGCAGAGCCTCTTTTGCCATTTAATGACGCTCTGCTGGATCCGGTGTTAGAGGTGTGGAAGAGGCCGGCATCTTCCCCAGCAGTTCACAGAGCCGTGGCCAGGAGGTATCGGGCGGCTCCGACTGACCCTGGTTTTCTATCTAGGCACCCTACGCCGGAGAGCTTGGTGGTGCAGGCCTCCTGTTCATCCAAGTCAGCGCCTGGTTCTTTCCCGACGGTGCCTGGGGACAGAGATTCTAAGAAACTAGAGGCGCAGTCCAAGAAGATTTTTTCGTCCTGCAGTCTGGCGTTAAAAGCCACTAATGCAACCTGTATCCTGGGGAGGTATATTCATGCTCTGATGGATGACATTTCCTCATCGTTTACAGAACTTCCCCAGGGTCTTTTGGATCTTGCTTCAAATGCCCAGGCTGCTGCGACCCAGATTATCCAGACGGGACTGGATACCACCGACTCGGTAGCCAGAGCAATGGGCACAACTGTGGTGGCAAGGAGACAGGCCTGGCTCCGTAACTCGGGCTTTTCTGAGGATGTACAGTCCACATTGTTGGATCTCCCGTTTGATGGGGACAAACTGTTTGGGGCCAAGGCTGATTCGGCCTTGGAACGTTTTAAGGAAAGCAGGGCCACGGCTAAGTCGTTAGGGCTCCAAGCTCCTTCTGCCACGGCCTCTTCCAGATTTTTCAGGAGGTTTCGTGGATTTGGGCGTGGCTCTTCCTCCTCTTCCTTTCGGTGAAGATATCAGCAACCTGCCTCTTCCCATCCCTATAGATCTTTTAGGGGGAGAGGTAGGGTCCGCACCAGAGGAGCCTCTCAGCAGCACTCTGCCTCTTCCTCATCCTCTGGCGGGGTGCAGCAGGGGAAGCAGCCTTAGGCTTCCGCCATTTCCCACTCACTCCTCTCCTGTAGGGGGAAGATTACAGCATTTTCTCACAAAATGGAAGACTGTTACAACGGACACGTGGGTTCTCAGTATTGTGGGAAAAGGCTACACCCTTCCCTTTCGGGAGTTCCCGCCCCTCATCCCGCCCCGCCCTTCTTATTGTTCAGAAGAACACCTCCTGTTGCTAGAACAGGAGGTACAAGTCCTCCTTTCAATGGGCGCGGTGGAGTTGGTCCCAGAGCAGGAAAGGGGTCGAGGATGTTACTCAAGGTATTTCCTGATACCCAAGAAGGATGGTCGTTTGAGACCAATTCTGGACCTGAGGATCTTGAATTGGTTCCTCAAGCAGGAAAAGTTCAAGATGCTGACCCTAGCACAGGTGCTTTTGGCGTTGAACAAGGAAGACTGGATGGTGTCTGTCGACTTGCAGGATGCTTACTTTCATATCCCGATTCTCAAGTCACACAGGAAGTATCTCCGGTTTGTGGTGGGATCGCAGCACTATCAGTTTGCGGTCCTTCCGTTTGGTCTTACTTCAGCACCTCGAGTCTTCACGAAGGTGATGTCGGTGGTTGCGGCAGAACTCAGAAGGAAGGGGATAGCAGTATTCCCTTACTTGGACGACTGGTTGATCAAAGCCAAGTCCCCGGAGCTTGTGTCGCATCATCTGCAGTCAACAACCCAGTTGTTGTTCGACCTGGGTTTTTCGGTGAACGAGCCCAAATCTCACCTAGAGCCCTCTCAGCGCCTCCTGTTCATAGGGGCAGTACTGGATACAACATTGGGTCGGGCCTTTCCTCCGCCTCAGCGGATTCAAGATATTCAGAATTTGGTTCCAATGTTTCGAAATGGAGCGGTAGTTCCAGTCCTCAAGGTCCTTCATCTGCTCGGTCTGTTTGCCTCCTGCATTCTGTTGGTCACGCATGCTCGCTGGCACATGAGGGCTCTTCAGTGGTGCCTCCGAAGGCAGTGGTCTCAACACAAAGGGGATCTAGAGGGTACTGTCAAGATCTCCAGAGATGCTGCTGTGGATTTGAAGTGGTGGATTGCAAGCAACAATCTTTCACAAGGAAAGCCGTTCCAGCAGTCGCCACCAGTGGCCACAGTCATAACGGATGCTTCCACTCTAGGGTGGGGAGCTCATCTGGGGGATCTGGAGATCAAAGGTCTTTGGTCTCCAGAGGAACAGATGTTTCACATCAATCTGTTAGAGTTACGGGCTGTACGTCTGGCTCTCAAGGCCTTCCTCCCTTCCCTTCGTGGTCAGTCGGTACAGGTCCTAACGGACAATACTACCACGATGTGGTACATAAACAAGCAGGGAGGAGTGGGGTCGTACCTTCTCTGCAGAGAAGCTCTTCGACTATGGTCCTGGGCAAAGGACCATCAGATTTGCTTAATAGCAAACCATCTGGCCGGAGTCTTGAACGTGCGTGCGGACAGTCTCAGTCGCCATTTCTCGGCAGACCACGAGTGGCGTCTCCATCCAGATCAAGTCCGTTTAATCTTCCAGAGGTGGGGGTTTCCTCGGATAGATCTGTTTGCCACTCGAGAGAACGCGCATTGTCCGTTATTCTGCAGCCTCCAGTATCCGATGCAGGGAGCGTTGGGGGACGCGTTTCAAATAACCTGGTGCGGCCAGTTGCTTTACGCGTTTCCTCCCATACCCTTGATTCCTCGAGTATTGAGGAAGATTCGCCAGGACCGGGCTCTAGTCATCCTAATAGCTCCGGATTGGCCAAGGAGGGTATGGTACTCCGACCTTCTCCAACTCTCAATGTGCCCTCCGCTCCGTCTCCCTTTCAGGGCAGACCTCCTCTCGCAGTCGCAGGGGCAGGTTCTACACCCCAACCTCCAGAGTCTGCACCTTCATGCCTGGAGATTGAACGGGGCAACCTGAGTTCCTTCTCTCTCCCGCCTGAGGTAGTGGATGTTATATTAGCGGCCAGGCGACACTCCACTAAATCTATCTACGCTAATAGATGGTCTAAATTTGTTGCGTGGTGTGGAGAGAGGCAGATTGATCCTTTGCATGCTCATCTATCGGACGTTTTGTCTTTTGCTCTGTCTCTAGCGCAGAAAGGTTGTGCAGTGGCTACCATTAAGGGTTATTTATCGGCTTTGTCAGCCTTCATATGTCTTCCAGACCAACCATCTTTATTTAAATCCCCTATTGTTATTAGATTCTTGAAAGGTCTTCTAAATAAATATCCTCCAAAGCCATTCGTTATGCCGCAATGGGATTTGTCCTTGGTCCTGACTTTCCTTATGGGGTCCCCTTTTGAACCTATGCATTCTTGCCCCTTAAGGTATTTGGTTTTAAAAACAGTCTTCCTGATAGCTATAACATCAGCAAGGAGAGTGAGTGAGTTGCAGGCCTTATCAGTAAAGCCCCCTTATACAACTTTTTATGGGGATAAGGTGGTGTTGAGGACCAAGGCTGCTTTCCTCCCGAAGGTTGTTTCACCCTTCCATTTGGCTCAGCCAATTACTTTGTCCACGTTCTATCCTCCGCCTCATCCTTCCAAAGAGGAAGAAAGACTGCACCGTCTGGACCCAAAGAGAGCGTTGAGCTTCTTTATTGATAGAACAAAGGATTTCAGGCTGGAGGATCAGCTGTTTATTGGATACGTGGGCAAGAGGAGAGGAAAGGCAGTCCACAAGAGAACACTATCCAGGTGGGTTGTTCTTTGCATTAAAATCTGTTACTCTTTGGCAAAGAAGGATCCTCCTGAGGGCATTAGAGCTCATTCCACCAGAGCTAAGTCGGCCACTTCGGCCTTGGCCAGGGGTGTTCCTGTGGTCGACATCTGCAAGGCCGCAACTTGGTCGTCCCTTCACACTTTTGCAAAACATTACTGTTTGGATTCTGAGGTTAGAAGGGACGGCCATTTTGCACGGTCAGTGCTGCAGGATTTCTTGGTTTGACCATTTAGGCACCCACCGCCGGGCGTGGTACTGCTTTGGGACTCTATTCATTAGGTGAGGAATCCACAGGTAGTTGTATCCATCAGAAGAACGAGTTACTTACCTTCGGTAACGACTTTTCTGGTGGATACATTAGCTACCTGTGGATTCCTCACGGTCCCACCCGCCTCCCCGTTGCCTTTCTGGTCTTACCAAGTAATCCTTGAGTACGCTCCTCTTGGTCTTTGAGGGTGCAATAGATGTTGTATATATTATATTTATATATGTATATATGTATATATCTTTGTGTATATACTTGATGTGTATATATATTTTTAAAAAAGAGAGAGTTATATATATATATAAAAGATTTACAGTTATTCATGCAATGTTGTGTATTTTTACAATGTAATGGGATGTTGCCTTGCTCTTTCATTGCATTGCCTGGTTTTTCTCATGCACGTAAAAAATGATTGGTACTGACGTCCGCACGTCGTCGAGGACCTCTTATTGCCTGTATGACGTCAGACGGCGTCGCGTGGGCTAGAGTGACGTCCTCGTCGACGTGCAGAGACTAGTAAGAAGATTTCCGTCGAATGCTGGCGCCATGGGAGTATTCATTAGGTGAGGAATCCACAGGTAGCTAATGTATCCACCAGAAAAGTCGTTACCGAAGGTAAGTAACTCGTTCGTTTGGTAGGTTTCCCTAGGTGGCGGCTGAGCTACAGGCCAAAATCTACAGGTAGGCACTTTGCAAAAAACACCTCTGTTTTCCTTCAAAAATTTGGCTGTGTCCACGTTGCGCTTTGGGGCGTTTCCTGTCGCGGGCGCTAGGCCTACCCACACAAGTGAGGTATCATTTTTATCGGGAGACGTGGGGGAACGCTGGGTGGAAGGAAATTTGTGGCTCCTCTCAGATTCCAGAACTTTCTGCCACAGAAATGTGAGGAACATGTGTTTTTTTTAGCCAAATTTTGAGGTTTGCAAAGGATTCTGGGTAACAGAACCTGGTCCGAGCCACACAAGTCACCCCATCTTGGATTCCCCTAGGTCTCTAGTTTTCAGAAATGCACAGGTTTGGTAGGTTTCCCTAGGTGGCGGCTGAGCTACAGGCCAAAATCTACAGGTAGGCACTTTGCAAAAAACACCTCTGTTTTCCTTCAAAAATTTGGCTGTGTCCACGTTGCGCTTTGGGGCGTTTCCTGTCGCGGGCGCTAGGCCTACCCACACAAGTGAGGTATCATTTTTATCGGGAGACGTGGGGGAACGCTGGGTGGAAGGAAATTTGTGGCTCCTCTCAGATTCCAGAACTTTCTGCCACAGAAATGTGAGGAACATGTGTTTTTTTAGCCAAATTTTGAAGTTTGCAAAGGATTCTGGGTAACAGAACCTGGTCCGAGCCACACAAGTCACCCCATCTTGGATTCCCCTAGGTCTCTAGTTTTCAGAAATGCACAAGTTTGGTAGGTTTCCCTAGGTGGCGGCTGAGCTACAGGCCAAAATCTACAGGTAGGCACTTTGCAAAAAACACCTCTGTTTTCCTTCAAAAATGTGGCTGTGTCCACGTTGCGCTTTGGGGCGTTTCCTGTCGCGGGCGCCAGGCCTACCCACACAAGTGAGGTATCATTTTTATCGGGAGACGTGGGGGAATGCTGGGTGGAAGGAAATTTGTGGCTCCTCTCAGATTCCACAACTTTCTGCCACAGAAATGTGAGGAACATGTGTTTTTTTGGCCAAATTTTGAGGTTTGCAAAGGATTCTGGGTAACAGGACCTGGTCCGAGCCACACAAGTCACCCCATCTTGGATTCCCCTAGGTCTCTAGTTTTCAGAAATGCACAGGTTTGGTAGGTTTCCCTAGGTGGCGGCTGAGCTACAGGCCAAAATCTACAGGTAGGCACTTTGCAAAAAACACCTCTGTTTTCCTTCAAAAATTTGGCTGTGTCCACGTTGCGCTTTGGGGCGTTTCCTGTCGCGGGCGCTAGGCCTACCCACACAAGTGAGGTATCATTTTTATCGGGAGACGTGGGGGAACGCTGGGTGGAAGGAAATTTGTGGCTCCTCTCAGATTCCAGAACTTTCTGCCACAGAAATGTGAGGAACATGTGGTTTTTTTAGCCAAATTTTGAGGTTTGCAAAGGATTCTGGGTAACAGAACCTGGTCCGAGCCACACAAGTCACCCCATCTTGGATTCCCCTAGGTCTCTAGTTTTCAGAAATGCACAGGTTTGGTAGGTTTCCCTAGGTGGCGGCTGAGCTACAGGCCAAAATCTACAGGTAGGCACTTTGCAAAAAACACCTCTGTTTTCCTTCAAAAATTTGACTGTGTCCACGTTGCGCTTTGGGGCGTTTCCTGTTGCGGGCGCTAGGCCTACCCACACAAGTGAGGTATCATTTTTATCGGGAGACATGGGGGAACGCTGGGTGGAAGGAAATTTGTGGCTCCTCTCAGATTGCAGAACTTTCTGCCACAGAAATGGGAGGAACATGTGTTTTTTTAGCCAAATTTTGAGGTTTGCAAAGGATTCTGGGTAACAGAACCTGGTCTGAGAAACACAAGTCACCCCATCTTGGATTCCCCTAGGTCTCTAGTTTTCAGAAATGCACAGGTTTGGTAGGTTTCCCTAGGTGGCGGCTGAGCTACAGGCCAAAATCTACAGGTAGGCACTTTGCAAAAAACACCTCTGTTTTCCTTCAAAAATTTGGCTGTGTCCACGTTGCGCTTTGGGGCGTTTCCTGTCGCGGGCGCTAGCCCTACCCACACAAGTGAGGTATCATTTTTATCGGGAGACGTGGGGGAAGGCTGGGTGGAAGGACATTTGTGGCTCCTCTCAGATTCCAGAACTTTTTGCCACAGAAATGTGAGGAACATGTGGTTTTTTAGCCAAATTTTGAGGTTTGCAAAGGATTCTGGGTAACAGAACCTGGTCCAAGCCACACAAGTCACCCCAACTTGGATTCCCCTAGGTCTCTAGTTTTCAGAAATGCACAGGTTTGGTAGGTTTCCCTAGGTGGCGGCTGAGCTACAGGCCAAAATCTACAGGTAGGCACTTTGCAAAAAACACCTCTGTTTTCCTTCAAAAATTTGGCTGTGTCCACGTTGCGCTTTGGGGCGTTTCCTGTCGCAGGCGCTAGGCCTACCCACACAAGTGAGGTATCATTTTTATCGGGAGACGTGGGGGAACGATGGGTGGAAGGAAATTTGTGGCTCCTCTCAGATTCCAGAACTTTCTGCCACAGAAATGTGAGGAACATGTGTTTTTTTAGCCAAATATTGAGGTTTGCAAAGGATTCTGGGTAACAGAACCTGGTCCGAGCCACACAAGTCACCCCATCTTGGATTCCCCTAGGTCTCTAGTTTTCAGAAATGCACAGGTTTGGTAGGTCTCCCTAGGTGGCGGCTGAGCTACAGGCCAAAATCTACAGGTAGGCACTTTGCAAAAAACACCTCTGTTTTCCTTCAAAAATTTGGCTGTGTCCACGTTGCGCTTTGGGGCGTTTCCTGTCGCGGGCGCTAGGCCTACCCACACAAGTGAGGTATCATTTTTATCGGGAGACGTAGGGGAACGCTGGGTGGAAGGACATTTGTGGCTCCTCTCAGATTCCAGAACTTTTTGCCACAGAAATGTGAGGAACATGTGGCTTTTTAGCCAAATTTTGAGGTTTGCAAACGATTCTGGGTAACAGAACCTGGTCCAAGCCACACAAGTCACCCCATCTTGGATTCCCTTAGGTCTCTAGTTTTCAGAAATGCACAGGTTTGGTAGGTTTCCCTAGGTGGCGGCTGAGCTACAGGCCAAAATCTACAGGTAGGCACTTTGCAAAAAACACCTCTGTTTTCCTTCAAAAATTTGGCTGTGTCTACGTTGCGCTTTGGGGCGTTTCCTGTCGCGGGCGCTAGGCCTACCCACACAAGTGAGGTATCATTTTTATCGGGAGACGTGGGGGAACGATGGGTGGAAGGAAATTTGTGGCTCCTCTCAGATTCCAGAACTTTCTGCCACAGAAATGTGAGGAACATGTGTTTTTTTAGCCACATTTTGAGGTTTGCAAAGGATTCTGGGTAACAGAACCTGGTCCGAGCCACACAAGTCACCCCATCTTGGATTCCCCTAGGTCTCTAGTTTTCAGAAATGCACAGGTTTGGTAGGTCTCCCTAGGTGGCGGCTGAGCTACAGGCCAAAATCTACAGGTAGGCACTTTGCAAAAAACACCTCTGTTTTCCTTCAAAAATTTGGCTGTGTCCACGTTGCGCTTTGGGGCATTTCCTGTCGCGGGCGCTAGGCCTACCCACACAAGTGACGTATCATTTTTATCGGGAGACGTGGGGGAACGCTGGGTGGAAGGAAATTTGTGGCTCCTCTCAGATTCCAGAACTTTCTGCCACAGAAATGTGAGGAACATGTGTTTTTTAACCAAATTTTGAGGTTTGCAAAGGATTCTGGGTAACAGAACCTGGTCCGAGCCACACAAGTCACCCCATCTTGGATTCCCCTAGGTCTCTAGTTTTCAGAAATGCACAGGTTTGGTAGGTCTCCCTAGGTGGCGGCTGAGCTACAGGCCAAAATCTACAGGTAGGCACTTTGCAAAAAACACCTCTGTTTTCCTTCAAAAATTTGGCTGTGTCCACGTTGCGCTTTGGGGCGTTTCCTGTCGCGGGCGCTAGGCCTACCCACACAAGTGAGGTATCATTTTTATCGGGAGACGTAGGGGAACGCTGGGTGGAAGGACATTTGTGGCTCCTCTCAGATTCCAGAACTTTTTGCCACAGAAATGTGAGGAACATGTGGCTTTTTAGCCAAATTTTGAGGTTTGCAAAGGATTCTGGGTAACAGAACCTGGTCCAAGCCACACAAGTCACCCCATCTTGGATTCCCTTAGGTCTCTAGTTTTCAGAAATGCACAGGTTTGGTAGGTTTCCCTAGGTGGCGGCTGAGCTACAGGCCAAAATCTACAGGTAGGCACTTTGCAAAAAACACCTCTGTTTTCCTTCAAAAATTTGGCTGTGTCCACGTTGCGCTTTGGGGCGTTTCCTGTCGCGGGCGCTAGGCCTACCCACACAAGTGAGGTATCATTTTTATCGGGAGACGTGGGGGAACGATGGGTGGAAGGAAATTTGTGGCTCCTCTCAGATTCCAGAACTTTCTGCCACAGAAATGTGAGGAACATGTGTTTTTTTAGCCAAATTTTGAGGTTTGCAAAGGATTCTGGGTAACAGAACCTGGTCCGAGCCACACAAGTCACCCCATCTTGGATTCCCCTAGGTCTCTAGTTTTCAGAAATGCACAGGTTTGGTAGGTCTCCCTAGGTGGCGGCTGAGCTACAGGCCAAAATCTACAGGTAGGCACTTTGCAAAAAACACCTCTGTTTTCCTTCAAAAATTTGGCTGTGTCCACGTTGCGCTTTGGGGCGTTTCCTGTCGCGGGCGCTAGGCCTACCCACAAGTGAGGTATCATTTTTATCGGGAGACGTGGGGGAACGCTGGGTGGAAGGAAATTTGTGGCTCCTCTCAGATTCCAGAACTTTCTGCCACAGAAATGTGAGGAACATGTGTTTTTTAACCAAATTTTGAGGTTTGCAAAGGATTCTGGGTAACAGAACCTGGTCCGAGCCACAGAAGTCACCCCATCTTGGATTCCCCTAGGTCTCTAGTTTTCAGAAATGCACAGGTTTGGTAGGTCTCCCTAGGTGGCGGCTGAGCTACAGGCCAAAATCTACAGGTAGGCACTTTGCAAAAAACACCTCTGTTTTCCTTCAAAAATTTGGCTGTGTCCACGTTGCGCTTTGGGGCGTTTCCTGTCGCGGGCGCTAGGCCTACCCACACAAGTGAGGTATCATTTTTATCGGGAGACATGGGGGAACGCTGGGTGGAAGGAAATTTGTGGCTCCTCTCAGATTCCAGAACTTTCTGCCACAGAAATGTGAGGAACATGTGGTTTTTTAGCCAGATTTTGAGGTTTGCAAAGGATTCTGGGTAACAGAACCTGGACCGAGCCACACAAGTCACCCCATCTTGGATTCCCCTAGGTCTCTAGTTTTCAGAAATGCACAGGTTTGGTAGGTTTCCCTAGGTGGCGTCTGAGCTACAGGCCAAAATCTACAGGTAGGCACTTTGCAAAAAACACCTCTGTTTTCCTTAAAAAATTTGGCTGTGTCCACGTTGCGCTTTGGGGCGTTTCCTGTCGCGGGCGCTAGGCCTACCCACACAAGTGAGGTATCATTTTTATCGGGAGACGTAGGGGAACGCTGGGTGGAAGGACATTTGTGGCTCCTCTCAGATTCCAGAACTTTTTGCCACAGAAATGTGAGGAACATGTGGCTTTTTAGCCAAATTTTGAGGTTTGCAAAGGATTCTGGGTAACAGAACCTGGTCCAAGCCACACAAGTCACCCCATCTTGGATTCCCCTAGGTCTCTAGTTTTCAGAAATGCACAGGTTTGGTAGGTTTCCCTAGGTGGCGGCTGAGCTACAGGCCAAAATCTACAGGTAGGCACTTTGCAAAAAACACCTCTGTTTTCCTTCAAAAATTTGGCTGTGTCCACGTTGCGCTTTGGGGCGTTTCCTGTCGCGGGCGCTAGGCCTACCCACACAAGTGAGGTATCATTTTTATCGGGAGACGTGGGGGAACGCTGGGTGGAAGGAAATTTGTGGCTCCTCTCAGATTCCAGAACTTTTTGCCACAGAAATGTGAGGAACATGTGGCTTTTTAGCCAAATTTTGAGGTTTGCAAAGGATTCTGGGTAACAGAACCTGGTCCAAGCCACACAAGTCACCCCATCTTGGATTCCCTTAGGTCTCTAGTTTTCAGAAATGCACAGGTTTGGTAGGTTTCCCTAGGTGGCGGCTGAGCTACAGGCCAAAATCTACAGGTAGGCACTTTGCAAAAAACACCTCTGTTTTCCTTCAAAAATTTGGCTGTGTCCACGTTGCGCTTTGGGGCGTTTCCTGTCGCGGGCGCTAGGCCTACCCACACAAGTGAGGTATCATTTTTATCGGGAGACGTGGGGGAACGATGGGTGGAAGGAAATTTGTGGCTCCTCTCAGATTCCAGAACTTTCTGCCACAGAAATGTGAGGAACATGTGTTTTTTTAGCCAAATTTTGAGGTTTGCAAAGGATTCTGGGTAACAGAACCTGGTCCGAGCCACACAAGTCACCCCATCTTGGATTCCCCTAGGTCTCTAGTTTTCAGAAATGCACAGGTTTGGTAGGTCTCCCTAGGTGGCGGCTGAGCTACAGGCCAAAATCTACAGGTAGGCACTTTGCAAAAAACACCTCTGTTTTCCTTCAAAAATTTGGCTGTGTCCACGTTGCGCTTTGGGGCGTTTCCTGTCGCGGGCGCTAGGCCTACCCACACAAGTGAGGTATCATTTTTATCGGGAGACGTGGGGGAACGCTGGGTGGAAGGAAATTTGTGGCTCCTCTCAGATTCCAGAACTTTCTGCCACAGAAATGTGAGGAACATGTGTTTTTTAACCAAATTTTGAGGTTTGCAAAGGATTCTGGGTAACAGAACCTGGTCCGAGCCACAGAAGTCACCCCATCTTGGATTCCCCTAGGTCTCTAGTTTTCAGAAATGCACAGGTTTGGTAGGTCTCCCTAGGTGGCGGCTGAGCTACAGGCCAAAATCTACAGGTAGGCACTTTGCAAAAAACACCTCTGTTTTCCTTCAAAAATTTGGCTGTGTCCACGTTGCGCTTTGGGGCGTTTCCTGTCGCGGGCGCTAGGCCTACCCACACAAGTGAGGTATCATTTTTATCGGGAGACATGGGGGAACGCTGGGTGGAAGGAAATTTGTGGCTCCTCTCAGATTCCAGAACTTTCTGCCACAGAAATGTGAGGAACATGTGGTTTTTTAGCCAGATTTTGAGGTTTGCAAAGGATTCTGGGTAACAGAACCTGGACCGAGCCACACAAGTCACCCCATCTTGGATTCCCCTAGGTCTCTAGTTTTCAGAAATGCACAGGTTTGGTAGGTTTCCCTAGGTGGCGTCTGAGCTACAGGCCAAAATCTACAGGTAGGCACTTTGCAAAAAACACCTCTGTTTTCCTTAAAAAATTTGGCTGTGTCCACGTTGCGCTTTGGGGCGTTTCCTGTCGCGGGCGCTAGGCCTACCCACACAAGTGAGGTATCATTTTTATCGGGAGACGTAGGGGAACGCTGGGTGGAAGGACATTTGTGGCTCCTCTCAGATTCCAGAACTTTTTGCCACAGAAATGTGAGGAACATGTGTCTTTTTAGCCAAATTTTGAGGTTTGCAAAGGATTCTGGGTAACAGAACCTGGTCCAAGCCACACAAGTCACCCCATCTTGGATTCCCCTAGGTCTCTAGTTTTCAGAAATGCACAGGTTTGGTAGGTTTCCCTAGGTGGCGGCTGAGCTACAGGCCAAAATCTACAGGTAGGCACTTTGCAAAAAACACCTCTGTTTTCCTTCAAAAATTTGGCTGTGTCCACGTTGCGCTTTGGGGCGTTTCCTGTCGCGGGCGCTAGGCCTACCCACACAAGTGAGGTATCATTTTTATCGGGAGACGTGGGGGAACGCTGGGTGGAAGGAAATTTGTGGCTCCTCTCAGATTCCAGAACTTTCTGCCACAGAAATGTGAGGAACATGTGTTTTTTAACCAAATTTTGAGGTTTGCAAAGGATTCTGGGTAACAGAACCTGGTCCGAGCCACACAAGTCACCCCATCTTGGATTCCCCTAGGTCTCTAGTTTTCAGAAATGCACAGGTTTGGTAGGTTTCCCTAGGTGGCGGCTGAGCTACAGGCCAAAATCTACAGGTAGGCACTTTGCAAAAAACACCTCTGTTTTCCTTAAAAAATTTGGCTGTGTCCACGTTGCGCTTTGGGGCGTTTCCTGTCGCGGGCGCTAGGCCTACCCACACAAGTGAGGTATCATTTTTATCGGGAGACGTGGGGGAACGCTGGGTGGAAGGAAATTTGTGGCTCCTCTCAGATTCCAGAACTTTCTGCCACAGAAATGTGAGGAACATGTGTTTTTTTAGCCAAATTTTGAGGTTTGCAAAGGATTCTGGGTAACAGAACCTGGTCCGAGCCACACAAGTCACCCCATCTTGGATTCCCCTAGGTCTCTAGTTTTCAGAAATGCACAGGTTTGGTAGGTCTCCCTAGGTGGCGGCTGAGCTACAGGCCAAAATCTACAGGTAGGCACTTTGCAAAAAACACCTCTGTTTTCCTTCAAAAATTTGGCTGTGTCCACGTTGCACTTTGGGGCGTTTCCTGTCGCGGGCGCTAGGCCTACCCACACAAGTGAGGTATCATTTTTATCGGGAGACGTGGGGGAACGCTGGGTGGAAGGAAATTTGTGGCTCCTCTCAGATTCCAGAACTTTCTGCCACAGAAATGTGAGGAACATGTGTTTTTTTAGCCAAATTTTGAGGTTTGCAAAGGATTCTGGGTAACAGAACCTGGTCCGAGCCACACAAGTCACCCCATCTTGGATTCCCCTAGGTCTCTAGTTTTCAGAAATGCACAGGTTTGGTAGGTTTCCCTAGGTGGCGGCTGAGCTACAGGCCAAAATCTACAGGTAGGCACTTTGCAAAAAACACCTCTGTTTTCCTTCAAAAATTTGGCTGTGTCCACGTTGCGCTTTGGGGCGTTTCCTGTCGCGGGCGCTAGGCCTACCCACACAAGTGAGGTATCATTTTTATCGGGAGACGTGGGGGAACGCTGGGTGGAAGGAAATTTGTGGCTCCTCTCAGATTCCAGAACTTTCTGCCACAGAAATGTGAGGAACATGTGTTTTTTAACCAAATTTTGAGGTTTGCAAAGGATTCTGGATAACAGAACCTGGTCCGAGCCACACAAGTCACCCCATCTTGGATTCCCCTAGGTCTCTAGTTTTCAGAAATGCACAGGTTTGGTAGGTTTCCCTAGGTGGCGGCTGAGCTACAGGCCAAAATCTACAGGTAGGCACTTTGCAAAAAACACCTCTGTTTTCCTTAAAAAATTTGGCTGTGTCCACGTTGCGCTTTGGGGCGTTTCCTGTCGCGGGCGCTAGGCCTACCCACACAAGTGAGGTATCATTTTTATCGGGAGACGTGGGGGAACGCTGGGTGGAAGGAAATTTGTGGCTCCTCTCAGATTCCAGAACTTTCTGCCACAGAAATGTGAGGAACATGTGTTTTTTTAGCCAAATTTTGAGGTTTGCAAAGGATTCTGGGTAACAGAACCTGGTCCGAGCCACACAAGTCACCCCATCTTGGATTCCCCTAGGTCTCTAGTTTTCAGAAATGCACAGGTTTGGTAGGTCTCCCTAGGTGGCGGCTGAGCTACAGGCCAAAATCTACAGGTAGGCACTTTGCAAAAAACACCTCTGTTTTCCTTCAAAAATTTGGCTGTGTCCACGTTGCACTTTGGGGCGTTTCCTGTCGCGGGCGCTAGGCCTACCCACACAAGTGAGGTATCATTTTTATCGGGAGACGTGGGGGAACGCTGGGTGGAAGGAAATTTGTGGCTCCTCTCAGATTCCAGAACTTTCTGCCACAGAAATGTGAGGAACATGTGTTTTTTTAGCCAAATTTTGAGGTTTGCAAAGGATTCTGGGTAACAGAACCTGGTCCGAGCCACACAAGTCACCCCATCTTGGATTCCCCTAGGTCTCTAGTTTTCAGAAATGCACAGGTTTGGTAGGTTTCCCTAGGTGGCGGCTGAGCTACAGGCCAAAATCTACAGGTAGGCACTTTGCAAAAAACACCTCTGTTTTCCTTCAAAAATTTGGCTGTGTCCACGTTGCGCTTTGGGGCGTTTCCTGTCGCGGGCGCTAGGCCTACCCACACAAGTGAGGTATCATTTTTATTGGGAGACGTGGGGGAATGCTGGGTGGAAGGAAATTTGTGGCTCTTCTCAGATTCCAGAACTTTCTGCCACAGAAATGTGAGGAACATGTGTTTTTTTAGCCAAATTTTGAGGTTTGCAAAGGATTCTGGGTAACAGAACCTGGTCCGAGCCACACAAGTCACCCCATCTTGGATTCCCCTAGGTCTCTAGTTTTCAGAAATGCACAGGTTTGGTAGGTTTCCCTCGGTGGCGGCTGAGCTACAGGCCAAAATCTACAGGTAGGCACTTTGCAAAAAACACCTCTGTTTTCCTTCAAAAATTTGGCTGTGTCCACGTTGCGCTTTGGGGCGTTTCCTGTCGCGGGCGCTAGGCCTACCCACACAAGTGAGGTATCATTTGTATCGGGAGACATGGGGGAACGCTTGGTGGAAGGAAATTTGTGGCTCCTCTCAGATTCCAGAACTTTCTGCCACAGAAATGTGAGGAACATGTGTTTTTTTTAGCCAAATTTTGAGGTTTGCAAAGGATTCTGGGTAACAGAACCTGGTCCGAGCCACACAAGTCACCCCATCTTGGATTCCCCTAGGTCTCTAGTTTTCAGAAATGCACAGGTTTGGTAGGTCTCCCTAGGTGGCGGCTGAGCTACAGGCCACAATCTACAGGTAGGCACTTTGCAAAAAACACCTCTGTTTTCCTTCAAAAATTTGGCTGTGTCCACGTTGCGCTTTGGGGCGTTTCCTGTCGCGGGCGCTAGGCCTACCCACACAAGTGAGGTATCATTTTTATCGGGAGACGTGGGGGAACGCTGGGTGGAAGGAAATTTGTGGCTCCTCTCAGATTCCAGAACTTTCTGCCACAGAAATGTGAGGAACATGTGTTTTTTAACCAAATTTTGAGGTTTGCAAAGGATTCTGGGTAACAGAACCTGGTCCGAGCCACACAAGTCACCCCATCTTGGATTCCCCTAGGTCTCTAGTTTTCAGAAATGCACAGGTTTGGTAGGTTTCCCTAGGTGGCGGCTGAGCTACAGGCCAAAATCTACAGGTAGGCACTTTGCAAAAAACACCTCTGTTTTCCTTCAAAAATTTGTCTGTGTCCACGTTGCGCTTTGGGGCGTTTCCTGTCGCGGGCGCTAGGCCTACCCACACAAGTGAGGTATCATTTTTATCGGGAGACGTGGGGGAACGCTGGGTGGAAGGAAATTTGTGGCTCCTCTCAGATTCCAGAACTTTCTGCCACAGAAATGTGAGGAACATGTGTTTTTTTAGCCAAATTTTGAGGTTTGCAAAGGATTCTGGGTAACAGAACCTGGTCCGAGCCACACAAGTCACCCCATCTTGGATTCCCCTAGGTCTCTAGTTTTCAGAAATGCACAGGTTTGGTAGGTCTCCCTAGGTGGCGGCTGAGCTACAGGCCAAAATCTACAGGTAGGCACTTTGCAAAAAACACCTCTGTTTTCCTTCAAAAATTTGGCTGTGTCCACGTTGCACTTTGGGGCGTTTCCTGTCGCGGGCGCTAGGCCTACCCACACAAGTGAGGTATCATTTTTATCGGGAGACGTGGGGGAACGCTGGGTGGAAGGAAATTTGTGGCTCCTCTCAGATTCCAGAACTTTCTGCCACAGAAATTTGAGGAACATGTGTTTTTTTAGCCAAATTTTGAGGTTTGCAAAGGATTCTGGGTAACAGAACCTGGTCCGAGCCACACAAGTCACCCCATCTTGGATTCCCCCAGGTCTCTAGTTTTCAGAAATGCACAGGTTTGGTAGGTCTCCCTAGGTGGCGGCTGAGCTACAGGCCAAAATCTACAGGTAGGCACTTTGCAAAAAACACCTCTGTTTTCCTTCAAAAATTTGACTGTGTCCACGTTGCGCTTTGGGGCGTTTCCTGTTGCGGGCGCTAGGCCTACCCACACAAGTGAGGTATCATTTTTATCGGGAGACATGGGGGAACGCTGGGTGGAAGGAAATTTGTGGCTCCTCTCAGATTGCAGAACTTTCTGCCACAGAAATGGGAGGAACATGTGTTTTTTTAGCCAAATTTTGAGGTTTGCAAAGGATTCTGGGTAACAGAACCTGGTCTGAGCCACACAAGTCACCCCATCTTGGATTCCCCTAGGTCTCTAGTTTTCAGAAATGCACAGGTTTGGTAGGTTTCCCTAGGTGGCGGCTGAGCTACAGGCCAAAATCTACAGGTAGGCACTTTGCAAAAAACACCTCTGTTTTCCTTCAAAAATTTGGCTGTGTCCACGTTGCGCTTTGGGGCGTTTCCTGTCGCGGGCGCTAGCCCTACCCACACAAGTGAGGTATCATTTTTATCGGGAGACGTGGGGGAAGGCTGGGTGGAAGGACATTTGTGGCTCCTCTCAGATTCCAGAACTTTTTGCCACAGAAATGTGAGGAACATGTGGTTTTTTAGCCAAATTTTGAGGTTTGCAAAGGATTCTGGGTAACAGAACCTGGTCCAAGCCACACAAGTCACCCCAACTTGGATTCCCCTAGGTCTCTAGTTTTCAGAAATGCACAGGTTTGGTAGGTTTCCCTAGGTGGCGGCTGAGCTACAGGCCAAAATCTACAGGTAGGCACTTTGCAAAAAACACCTCTGTTTTCCTTCAAAAATTTGGCTGTGTCCACGTTGCGCTTTGGGGCGTTTCCTGTCGCAGGCGCTAGGCCTACCCACACAAGTGAGGTATCATTTTTATCGGGAGACGTGGGGGAACGATGGGTGGAAGGAAATTTGTGGCTCCTCTCAGATTCCAGAACTTTCTGCCACAGAAATGTGAGGAACATGTGTTTTTTTAGCCAAATATTGAGGTTTGCAAAGGATTCTGGGTAACAGAACCTGGTCCGAGCCACACAAGTCACCCCATCTTGGATTCCCCTAGGTCTCTAGTTTTCAGAAATGCACAGGTTTGGTAGGTCTCCCTAGGTGGCGGCTGAGCTACAGGCCAAAATCTACAGGTAGGCACTTTGCAAAAAACACCTCTGTTTTCCTTCAAAAATTTGGCTGTGTCCACGTTGCGCTTTGGGGCGTTTCCTGTCGCGGGCGCTAGGCCTACCCACACAAGTGAGGTATCATTTTTATCGGGAGACATGGGGGAACGCTGGGTGGAAGGAAATTTGTGGCTCCTCTCAGATTCCAGAACTTTCTGCCACAGAAATGTGAGGAACATGTGGTTTTTTAGCCAGATTTTGAGGTTTGCAAAGGATTCTGGGTAACAGAACCTGGACCGAGCCACACAAGTCACCCCATCTTGGATTCCCCTAGGTCTCTAGTTTTCAGAAATGCACAGGTTTGGTAGGTTTCCCTAGGTGGCGTCTGAGCTACAGGCCAAAATCTACAGGTAGGCACTTTGCAAAAAACACCTCTGTTTTCCTTAAAAAATTTGGCTGTGTCCACGTTGCGCTTTGGGGCGTTTCCTGTCGCGGGCGCTAGGCCTACCCACACAAGTGAGGTATCATTTTTATCGGGAGACGTAGGGGAACGCTGGGTGGAAGGACATTTGTGGCTCCTCTCAGATTCCAGAACTTTTTGCCACAGAAATGTGAGGAACATGTGGCTTTTTAGCCAAATTTTGAGGTTTGCAAAGGATTCTGGGTAACAGAACCTGGTCCAAGCACCACAAGTCACCCCATCTTGGATTCCCTTAGGTCTCTAGTTTTCAGAAATGCACAGGTTTGGTAGGTTTCCCTAGGTGGCGGCTGAGCTACAGGCCAAAATCTACAGGTAGGCACTTTGCAAAAAACACCTCTGTTTTCCTTCAAAAATTTGGCTGTGTCCACGTTGCGCTTTGGGGCGTTTCCTGTCGCGGGCGCTAGGCCTACCCACACAAGTGAGGTATCATTTTTATCGGGAGACGTGGGGGAACGATGGGTGGAAGGAAATTTGTGGCTCCTCTCAGATTCCAGAACTTTCTGCCACAGAAATGTGAGGAACATGTGTTTTTTTAGCCAAATTTTGAGGTTTGCAAAGGATTCTGGGTAACAGAACCTGGTCCGAGCCACACAAGTCACCCCATCTTGGATTCCCCTAGGTCTCTAGTTTTCAGAAATGCACAGGTTTGGTAGGTCTCCCTAGGTGGCGGCTGAGCTACAGGCCAAAATCTACAGGTAGGCACTTTGCAAAAAACACCTCTGTTTTCCTTCAAAAATTTGGCTGTGTCCACGTTGCGCTTTGGGGCGTTTCCTGTCGCGGGCGCTAGGCCTACCCACACAAGTGAGGTATCATTTTTATCGGGAGACGTGGGGGAACGCTGGGTGGAAGGAAATTTGTGGCTCCTCTCAGATTCCAGAACTTTCTGCCACAGAAATGTGAGGAACATGTGTTTTTTAACCAAATTTTGAGGTTTGCAAAGGATTCTGGGTAACAGAACCTGGTCCGAGCCACACAAGTCACCCCATCTTGGATTCCCCTAGGTCTCTAGTTTTCAGAAATGCACAGGTTTGGTAGGTCTCCCTAGGTGGCGGCTGAGCTACAGGCCAAAATCTACAGGTAGGCACTTTGCAAAAAACACCTCTGTTTTCCTTCAAAAATTTGGCTGTGTCCACGTTGCGCTTTGGGGCGTTTCCTGTCGCGGGCGCTAGGCCTACCCACACAAGTGAGGTATCATTTTTATCGGGAGACGTAGGGGAACGCTGGGTGGAAGGACATTTGTGGCTCCTCTCAGATTCCAGAACTTTTTGCCACAGAAATGTGAGGATCATGTGGCTTTTTAGCCAAATTTTGAGGTTTGCAAAGGATTCTGGGTAACAGAACCTGGTCCAAGCCACACAAGTCACCCCATCTTGGATTCCCTTAGGTCTCTAGTTTTCAGAAATGCACAGGTTTGGTAGGTTTCCCTAGGTGGCGGCTGAGCTACAGGCCAAAATCTACAGGTAGGCACTTTGCAAAAAACACCTCTGTTTTCCTTCAAAAATTTGGCTGTGTCCACGTTGCGCTTTGGGGCGTTTCCTGTCGCGGGCGCTAGGCCTACCCACACAAGTGAGGTATCATTTTTATCGGGAGACGTGGGGGAACGATGGGTGGAAGGAAATTTGTGGCTCCTCTCAGATTCCAGAACTTTCTGCCACAGAAATGTGAGGAACATGTGTTTTTTTAGCCAAATTTTGAGGTTTGCAAAGGATTCTGGGTAACAGAACCTGGTCCGAGCCACACAAGTCACCCCATCTTGGATTCCCCTAGGTCTCTAGTTTTCAGAAATGCACAGGTTTGGTAGGTCTCCCTAGGTGGCGGCTGAGCTACAGGCCAAAATCTACAGGTAGGCACTTTGCAAAAAACACCTCTGTTTTCCTTCAAAAATTTGGCTGTGTCCACGTTGCGCTTTGGGGCGTTTCCTGTCGCGGGCGCTAGGCCTACCCACACAAGTGAGGTATCATTTTTATCGGGAGACGTGGGGGAACGCTGGGTGGAAGGAAATTTGTGGCTCCTCTCAGATTCCAGAACTTTCTGCCACAGAAATGTGAGGAACATGTGTTTTTTAACCAAATTTTGAGGTTTGCAAAGGATTCTGGGTAACAGAACCTGGTCCGAGCCACAGAAGTCACCCCATCTTGGATTCCCCTAGGTCTCTAGTTTTCAGAAATGCACAGGTTTGGTAGGTCTCCCTAGGTGGCGGCTGAGCTACAGGCCAAAATCTACAGGTAGGCACTTTGCAAAAAACACCTCTGTTTTCCTTCAAAAATTTGGCTGTGTCCACGTTGCGCTTTGGGGCGTTTCCTGTCGCGGGCGCTAGGCCTACCCACACAAGTGAGGTATCATTTTTATCGGGAGACATGGGGGAACGCTGGGTGGAAGGAAATTTGTGGCTCCTCTCAGATTCCAGAACTTTCTGCCACAGAAATGTGAGGAACATGTGGTTTTTTAGCCAGATTTTGAGGTTTGCAAAGGATTCTGGGTAACAGAACCTGGACCGAGCCACACAAGTCACCCCATCTTGGATTCCCCTAGGTCTCTAGTTTTCAGAAATGCACAGGTTTGGTAGGTTTCCCTAGGTGGCGTCTGAGCTACAGGCCAAAATCTACAGGTAGGCACTTTGCAAAAAACACCTCTGTTTTCCTTAAAAAATTTGGCTGTGTCCACGTTGCGCTTTGGGGCGTTTCCTGTCGCGGGCGCTAGGCCTACCCACACAAGTGAGGTATCATTTTTATCGGGAGACGTAGGGGAACGCTGGGTGGAAGGACATTTGTGGCTCCTCTCAGATTCCAGAACTTTTTGCCACAGAAATGTGAGGAACATGTGGCTTTTTAGCCAAATTTTGAGGTTTGCAAAGGATTCTGGGTAACAGAACCTGGTCCAAGCCACACAAGTCACCC